>NC_138556.1:4633510-4801010 GCF_964273705.1 Natrix helvetica
TATTCTTGAAGATGTTCACTTTTCCTCCAAGAAGCTTCTTCGCTTCTAGCTGGTGGGGAATGGAAAGGATTTATGCAACATCCTGCAGTTGAGTGACCACGTTTTACGGTGGCTTTTCCAAAAAGTGGTTTTGGCGTTCTTGGTTTTGCTTTTCAGCATAAAGACACCCATAGCAAACCATTGGTTCGCTTAGCAACCGCAGCATTCACTTAATGACTTGAGCGCTTTTAAGAGGAGGCTGGACAGCCCCCTGTCTGAAATGGTATAGTATAAGGTTTCCTGCCTTCAGCAGGGAGTTAGACTAGAAGACCTTCAAGGTCCCTTCCAAACTATGTGATTCTCTATGAAATGCGTAACACCTTCTACTCTTTACTTTATTTCGTATTTCTAGACCGCCCCCTCTCCCAAAAGGGACTCGGGGCGGTGTACAGTCAGGCTAAAACACAAATAGGATGCATATCAATAAATACATAAATACATAAATAGAGGAGGCTATATGAAACTGTACCATCAAGTAAAGTATTAAGAGCAGTATTTAAAAACAACCCCTAAAAATACCCCAAAAAATTGAATTTAAAATAATTACCCATAAAATTCCCCAATTAAAATATCTGCCAGGAGGTAAGATAAAACTATGAGTGGGCCAGGCCGGCTAATCGAAACAGGTGAGTCTTTAGTTTTTGTTGGAAGGAGCGGAAGTCGGTGGTAGTTCTGATGTCGGGGGGGAGGTCATTCCAGAGGGTTGGGCCCATCACAGAGAAGGCTCTACTCCTAGGCGCCGCCCGTTGACATTGCTTGGTGGACGGCACCCGGAGGAGTCCCTCCCTGTGAGAACGAATTGGTCGCAGGGATGTATGCGGTAGGATGCGATCCCGCAGGTAGCTAGGTCCTGTGCCATGGAGCGCTTTAAAGATGGTGATCAACACCTTGAAACGCACCAAAACCACAGGCAGCCAGTGCAGCTCGCGCAGGAGAGGTGTTATGTGGGAGTACCTGGTACTCCCCGTGATGGCCCGCGCGGCTGCATTCTGAACTAGCTGTAGTCTTTGGGCGCATCCCAGGGGAAGCCCCATGTAGAGGGCATTGCAGTAGTCCAGACGAGACGTCACCAGCGCATGAGTGACCGTGCGTAGGGCATCCCGGTCCAGTAGGGGGCGCAATTGGCGCACCAGGCGAACCTGGTGGAACGCCCCCCTTGCCACGGCTGCCACATGGTCGTCCATCGACAGCCGGGCATCTAGGAGGACGCCCAAATTGCGTGCCCGTTCCACAGGGGGCAATTGCTTGCCCCCTATGGCCAGTGATGGTGTCAACTGGTTGAACTGAGGTGCCGGTAACCACAGCCACTCAGTCTTGGAGGGGTTGAGCTTGAGTCTGTTGTCCCCCATCCAGACCCCGACGGCTTC
The DNA here is from genome assembly GCF_964273705.1 of Natrix helvetica. Taxonomy (NCBI): domain Eukaryota; kingdom Metazoa; phylum Chordata; class Lepidosauria; order Squamata; family Natricidae; genus Natrix; species Natrix helvetica. The sequence goes on from NC_138556.1 coordinate 4,634,917, forward strand.
CAAACACCGGGACATCATTTCGACAGCCTCGTTGGGGTGGTTTGGGGTGGAAATGTACAGCTGAGTATCATCAGCGTACAGATGACATTCGACCCCAAAACCACGGATGATCTCCCCCAGTTGCTTCACATATGCGTTGAATAGAAGGGGCGAGAGGACCGACCCCTGTGGCACCCCACAAGTGAGTGGCCTCAGGGTCGACCTCTGCCCCCCTGCCAACACACATTGCGTCTGGTCGGAGAGGTAGGAGCCGAACCACTGCAAAACGGTGCCTCCAACTCCCATCCCCTCCAGCCGGCGCAATAGGATACCATGGTTGATGGTATCAAAAGCCGCTGACAGATCTAATAGGACCAGGATAGAGGAACAACCCCTATCTCTGGCCCTCCAGAGATCATCAACCAACGTGACCAAGGCCGTCTACGTGCTGTGCCCGGGTCGGAAGCCGGACTGGCGTGGGTCTAGATATTCGGATTCGTCAAGGTGTCGCGGGAACTGCTGTGCCACCACATTCTCTACAACCTTCGCTAGGAAGGGAAGGTTGGAGACTGGACGATAATTAGCTAGCTCCATCGGGTCAAGGGAAGGCCTCTTGAGTAAGGGCCTCACCACCGCTTTTTTCAAGGCGGTTGGTAAGGACCCCACACCAAAGGAGGCGTTCACCAGGCCCAGGAGCCAGCCTCGTGTCACTTCCCAGGATGCCAGTACCAGCCAGGAGGGACACGGGTCCATTAAACATGTGGTGGGTCGCAGCCGTCCACGTAGCCTGTCCAAATCCTCGGGGGCAACAGAATCAAACTCCTCCCAGAATGGTCTCACAAGACTCACTGTTGACGGCTCCTCTGGTCCACTGAAGGGGGCCCATCCGCTCCGGATCTTTTATTTATTTATTTTATTTATTTCTTGGATTTCTAGACCGCCCCCTCTCCCAAGAAGGGACTCGGGGCGGTGTACAGTCAATGCAGATAAAAATACAATCATAAAACACTTAAATGCATTTGGATGGAGGAGATAGGCTGTACAAGAAATAAATATATTCTAAAACCCTAAAAAACATCCCCAATTAAAAACCCAAACCCCATTAAAATAAATCCCCGGGAGATAAAACTAAGAGAGTGCCAGGCCAGCTGATTGAAATAGGTGAGTCTTTAACTTTTGACGGAAGGAACGGAGGTCGGTGGTAGTTCGAATGTCAGGGGGGAGGTCATTCCAGAGGGTTGGGCCCATCACAGAGAAGGACCTACTCCTAGGTGTCGCCCGCTGTCATCTGAGCGATTTTGTCCTGCAGATATTCCCCAAACTCCTCTGCTCTGCCCTGCAAAGGGGCTTCCCGCGTCCTCTGTGATAAGAGGGAGCGGGTTACCCGAAACAGGGCGGCAGGGCGGTTATCGGCGGACGCAATAAGAGCGGCACAGTGTCTACGTTTGGCCGCTCTTAATGCCACAAGGTAGGTCCGTGAATAGGCTCTTACCTGTGTTCGATCAGATTCGGAGCGCGAGGACCTCCACCTGCTCTCTAGTCGTCTCCTATGGCGCTTCATCACCCTCAGCTCCTTGGCAAACCAAGGAGCCCGGGTGGGTCGTTGCCGTAGGAGAGGTCGCAAAGGCGCAACCCGGTCCAAGGCCCCAGCGGCCGCCCTATTCCAGGCGGCCACTAGGTCCTCCGACCGAAAGCGGGTCATGGCTACAGGAAGTGGCCCAAGCTCCGTCTGGAATCTATCCGGTTCCATCAGGCGCCTGGGGCGGTACCAACTTGGACAGTCTGGTTCCGCCTCCTCGCGGTGGGGGGTAGCGCCAGGGAAGTCCAGCCGGAGAGATGAGTGATCTGACCATGACAGGGGGGTAATGACCAAATCCCCTATTCCCAGATCACTCGTCCACTGCTCAGATACAAAAACAAGGTCCAGTGTGTGGCCACCCTCGTGTGTGGGGCCCTGAATTAATTGGGTCAGGTCCATGGCTGTCATGGAAGCCATGAACTCCCGAGCTACCTCGGATGCTTCCCCTGTCGACGGCTAGTTGAAATCCCTCATAACCACAAGTTTGGGGATCTCAACTGCCGTTTCTGAGATCAGCTCGAGGAGCTCGGGCAGGGCTGCTGATGTATAGTGAGGAGCCAAGTATACAATCAGCAGACCCCACTGCCTCCCTGGGCCCCATTTCACACCAAGGGACTCACACCCGGGTATCTGAGGTACAGTGAACTCCCTCGGCTCCAAGGCTTCCCGTATAACTACCGCCACCCCACCACCCTTACCCAGGGCCCGGGGCTGATGGAATGCACGGAAACCCGGTGGGCACATTTCCACGAGGGGTAAACCGCCCTCGTGGCCCAGCCAGGTCTCCGTTATCCCTGCAAGGTCCAGCTCCCCCTCTGAGATCAACTCACTAATGAGGGGGGCCTTGTTGGTCACGGACCTAGCATTGCAAAGCATCAGCCTCAGGCCCTGGCTCTGTAGTTCCTGGCCACCTGGGCTGCGGGGGTTGGTGCAAACGACCGGGCGTATCCAACAGCCACGGTCTCCCAACCGACCTTGCGATCTTCTCCTGTCCTCGCATCCACCCCTCCCCGCGACCCAGTGGTGGGTTCCTGCCGGATCGCACCGGATCGCGCGCGCTCCCTTTCAGCGCTCCACCTGGCTCGCGCGCTCCCTTTCAGCGCTCCACCTGGCTCGCGCGCTCCCTTTCAGCGCTCCACCTGGCTCGCGCGCTCCCTTTCAGCGCTACACCTGGCTCGCGTGCTCCCTTCCGGCGCTAAAGCCGGAAGCACAGTTTTGCCCGGCCCTGGCGAAGCAACGACGCCTGCCTGCGCTCCACCAGCTCGGCTGGGAACGGAGATGTTTCCTCCGCTGAGGAAACATCTCCGTTCCCAGCCGAGCTGGTGGAGCGCAGGCAGGCGTCGTTGCTTCGCCAGGGCCGGGGCAAGACTGTACTTCCGGCTTTAGCGCCGGAAGGGAGCGTGCGAGCCAGGTGTAGCGCTGAAAGGGAGCGCGTGAGCCAGGTGGAGCGCTGAAAGGGAGCGCGCGAGCCAGGTGGAGCGCTGAAAGGGAGCGCGCGCGATCCGGTGCGATCCAGCAGGAACCCACCACTGCCGCGACCGTTGTAATAGGGCAACCCTCTGTTGAGATGTCCTTTTCCCTCCCCCCCCCACCAGTTAGAAGACTCTAACAGTCTTCTACTCCAATACCCTGCCTGTAGGAAGAATCCTGATACCATCCAAGGCAAATGACTGTCCAATCTTTGTTTGAACATTTTCAGCAGTTTAAAACAATTAGTTCATTTTAATAAGTTAAACCGTACAGCTAAAAGACGAACAGCAGTAGTAATGCTTGCATTTGCTGCTGTTCGTCTTTTAACTGTATTGTTTAAATCTACAGCAGTGTTACTCCAACTTCAGCAACTTTAAGATGTGTGGACTTCAACTCCCAGAAACCCCCAGCCAGCATGCAGCATGAGGAATTCTGGGCCATGCCTCTTAAGGTTACGGGTAGTCCTTGGTTTACAACAATTCATTTAGCGACTGTTCACAGTTACAACAGCACTGAAAAAAGCAACTTATGACCATTTTTCACAGTTACAACCTTTGCGGCATCCCCATGATAAGAATTCAGACACCTGGCAACTGACTCATATTTATGACGGTTACAGAGTCCTGGGGTTAAGCGATCCCCTTTTGTGACCTTCTGACGAGCAAAATCAATGGGGAAGCCTGATTCACTTAACAACCGAGTTACTAACTTTAACCACCACAGTGATTCACTTAACAATGGTGGCGGGAAGGTTCGTAAAACGGAGCAGAATCCACTTAACAAATGTCTCGCTTAACAATATAAATGTTAGGCTCAATGGTGGTTGTATGTCAAGGACTACCTATATTGAGGTTGAGAAACACAGACCTAAAGTGATAAATCAAGAATTACTTTGGGTTAGTAGTTGAAGTGCTGGATGAGGAGCCAGAAAATACAATACAATATAATAACAGAGTCGGAAGGGACCTTGGAGGTCTTCTAGTCCAACCCCCTGCCTAGGCAGGAATCCCTACACTACTTCAGACAAGTGGTTATCCAACATCTTCTTAAAGACTTCCAGTGTTGGGGCATTCACAACTTCTGGAGGCAACTTCTGTTCCACTGATTAAAACATAGCTTCTTGTCCTGCTTTAGGCCGGTCACTCACTCTCAGCCCTAGGAAGAAGACAAGGACAAAGCACTTCTGGAAATAGGCCAAAAACCTATCTGGGTTTGTCCAAAGATTTGTCAGAAGTCAAGACTAACTGGATTTGGGTGGATAAATAAATAAAAGCAAGATACAGTCTCTTCCACTGCTTAATAGGTCCAATTTATGCCTCCATATTTCACATTTTAGGGACACGGTGGCTCAGTGGCTAAGACGCTGAGCTTGTCAACCAGAAAGGTCGGCAGTTCGAATCCCTAGTGCCACGTAATGGAGTGAGCTCCCGTTACTTGTCCCAGCTTCTGCCAACCTAGCAGTTCGAAAGCACGTAAAAAATGCAAGTAGAAAAAAATAGGGACCACCTTTGATGGGAAGGGAACAGCGTTCCGTGCACTTTCAGTGTTGAGTCATGCTGGCCACATGACCACGAAGACATCTTTGGTCAGCGCTGGCTCTTCAGCTTTGAAACGGAGATAAGCACCGTCCCCTGGAGTCGGGAATGGCTAGCACATATGTTTGAGGGGAACTTTTACCTTTACCTTATTTCACATTTGATCATCCTCTGCCAAGCTTCTATCCATTGGTTCTTGTTCTCCGTGGAGGGGAAATCCTTTGAAGTTCTCCAGAACTTTTGATCAGGCAAGAGATGACCCAAAACCTCTCTTGAAGAACAAATGAGACAGTCCCCAAAGGCAGGCCACGGATTTCAGCGGTGAGAAGGAGATTTGTGGAGTAAGACATTGTTCACAAGTTCCTTTTCTGAGTTGTTTTGTCCTCCCCGTGCAGGAAATTTGTGTGGAGGACACACCAGCCAATATTACATGCTCCCAGTTCTGGACACCATGTTCGTACGAAAGAAGTTTAGAAGACGTGGACTCGGGATGGAGATGCTTCAGGACTTCTGTCAGTCTTTCCCCTCGGAGGATGCCTTGGGACTCAGCTATCCTATCTCGGCTGAAATGGAGAAAGGTAAAGTTTGAGGGTTCAAGAAAAGGAGGAGATTTTAAAGATTACAAATCCACGGTAGGCAAGAATCATAGCAAACAGCCCCAAAATAAATATTTGGCATTTTGAGGAAGGGCTGGGAAAGAAATCAACAGAGATAGCATTTTGCCAGAGTAAGCCTCTGTGGGCAGCATACAGGCCTCCTATGCCATTCCCAAATCCTGTTCGCTGTCTGTGAAGATCCAGCAAAATTTAGGGGCAAAATCACTGTGTTTTGGGGCAAACAAGCTAACATTGCTGGTTTGCGTACACCTTAAAAGAAGAGCATCCAACAATGCAATATTTAGCTTCAAGCCCCACATTCAAACTTAACTAGGTTTTTCCCCCCCTAATGTACTTTTACAGCATAGAACTAATGGAAAACCTGTAAAAACTTACTTTTTATGGGTCAGCTGTCAGGCCTGCAGTTATATTCCTTTTTAGGAACTTTGGCCTGCCACCCTCTCTATTATTTCCATTATGCTGTTTCATTAGTGTAGTAATTGGGAGGGGGAATAGAAAGGAGTAGAATTGTGGAATGTGTTGTTGTCATTCCTTTCTAGAAGCCCAAGGTCATCTTTTGTCTCTGCACCTCTGCATCTGACTGGAACTAGATGGGTCTGGCACTGAAGAAGATTGGACCATGCGATGGATTTATGGGTGTGGGGATAAGATCATGAACTTTCAACTGGGTGGAATCCCAGGAAGCTTTTAGATTTGGGATTCTACAGTTTGTTGCCAACATGTCTGTCTTATTAAATTGGGACTTTAAGGATAGCTCTGCCTTGGACTCTGATTTAATTCTGCATGATATTTGGAACTCAGGGTATATTACTTGGAACCTTGACATTATGACTGAAATGATTTCTACCACATGGAAACACTCAATTTCAAGGTTTAGAGAAGGGTTTCTCAAAAGTGGCAACTTGAAGAGGTGTTGAAGTCCTCATAGCGTCAAGTTGTCAGAGTTTGAGAAACATTGGTTTAGAGACACATCTAAGGTCTCCTGCCTTGAGCAAGGGGTTGGACTAGAAGACCTCCAAGATCCCTTCCAGCCCTATGATCTTATATTCTAGTGTCCTTGTAAGCAGTCGGTTACCTCTTGGGGTGGCTAAGAATTCTTACCTTGATATGCCATTTATTGCAGAGTGCGGACTCCAAGAATTGGAGGATGGGGAGTCCTTGAATTACGACCGTAATGAGAATGCCCATTGTTCGTTACTCAAAGAATATTTTTGCAGAAAACCAAAAGTAAAAAAAAAACAAAAAAGCTTTTGGCAAAAACAGCATAAATAGTAGAGTAGCACCTACACTATATACCGCTTCACAGTACTTTACAGCCCTCTCTAAGCGGTTTACAGAGTCAGCATATTGTCCGCAACAATCTGGGTCCTCATTTTACCCATCTGGGAAGGATGGAAGGCTGAGTCAACCTTGAGCCAATCAGAATCGAACTGCTGGCAATCAGCAGAATTAACCTGCAATGCTGCATTCTAACCCCTACACTACCATGCAGCAGACTAGAATAGACTAACGAATGAATAGACTAATGAAAGAATAGAGTAGAAAATGGAATAGAATAGAACAGAGCAGAGCAGAATACAGAATAGAACAGAGCAGAATACAGAATAGAATAGAATAGAAAATAGAATAGAATAGAACAGAGCAGAGCAGAGCAGAATATAGAATAGAATAGAATAGAATAGAATAGAAAACAGAATAGAAAATAGAATAGACAGCAGAATAGAAAATAGAATTGAATAGAATAGAACAGAATAGAATATAGAATAGAATGCAATAGCAATAGCACTTAGACTTATATACCGCTTCACAGTGCTTTACAGCCCTCTCTTAAGTGGTTTACAGAGTCAGTATATTGTCCCCCAACCATCTGGGTCCTCATTTTACCCATCTGGGAAGGATGGAAGGCTGAGTCAACCTTGAGCCAATCAGAATCGAACTGCTGGCAATCAGCAGAATTAGCTTGCAATACTGCATTCTAGCCACCATGCCAAGAGTCATCAATGCGGAATGTGGCAAAACAGCTCTACATTTTGCCTGGTTGCTGAGTGTCTGAAATGTGGCCACTTGACCATGGCGTCCAGAACTTCAGAATTAGTCCCTTTCGGGGGACCATAGTAACTTCAAATGGTTGCTAAGTGACCAGTTGTAAGTCGAGGTCTACATTTTGAATGCCGCCGATCGATAATGAAGATGGCGTTCATTCCTAAAAGCATGAAATTTCCAGTGCTGTCTTCAATTAAGCCAATGCAAATCTTTCTTAACTTATTTTTGTTGGAATAATCTCTGTCATTAGTCATGCTGTTGGAAGCTCTTCTCCTTATAAACAGCTGTGCAGTGTCTACTCCGATAAATGCCTTTTTCCTTTTCTCTTTTTTAAGAAAAGGGGGGGGGGGGCAGACGCTGTGTGAAGAAAAATTGTGGGTTGACCGGAAGCCATAAATCAAAGCTTCCAGACAGGAGTTTTCACTGCTTCCAAATGTAGTTGGTAAATGTTACGCAGGAATGCTTAGATGTCCCAGGCTGACATTCATCAGATCACATTCTTAAGGCTGCTTCACAGGCTCAGATATTAAATGAAATGAAATAAAACATGCAAGTTGTGGTGTTAAAGGGTCAGTTCCACCCAGAAAATGATAGTTTCTTCCTGCTGTTTTCTCCTAAATGATTGTTGGAACATAGCGAGTTCACGGCAAGAAGAAGAACAGAACGACAGAGTTGGAAGGGACCCTGGAGGTCCCCTGTCTTCTGTGGATCTCACCCCATTCCTAAGAGGTCTGTAAGGGGGCATGCATAAGCACATTATGCACGCCCCCTTACAGACCTCTTAGGAATGGGGCGAGGTCCACGGTAGACAGTTTAAGGTTGAAGCTGTGGGGGTTTGAGGATGTAACAACAGAGTCAGGTAGAGCATTCCAGGCATTGACCACTCTGTTGCTGAAGTCGTATCTTCTGCAGTCGAGTTTGGAGCAGTTTACCTTGAGTTTGTATCATTTGTCCATGTGTTATTGTGGTTGAAGCTGAAGTAGTCATTGACAGGTAGGACATTGTAGCGGACAATTTTGTGTATTATACTTAGGTCCGACCACAGGCGGTGCAGTTCCACATTGTCCAAGCCCAAAATGTTGAGCCTGGTAGCATAAGGGATTCTACTATTGTGAGCAGAGGAGTAGAGTACTAGTCTCATGAAATACCTCTGGACTCGCTCGATAGTATTAATGTCCAAAATACAGTGTGGATTCCAGGCAGACGAGCTGTATTCGAGAACTGGTCTGGCAAAGGTTTTGTATGCCCTAGTTAGCAGTACTATGTTGCCGGAGAAGAAGCTTCGCAAAATTAGGTTAATAATTCTTAATGCCTTTTTGGCAATGCTCTTACAGTGAGCTCTGGCACTTAGATCATTTGAGATGAATACTCCAAGGTCCTTGACAGAGTGAAGGTCGTCTACGAGGTCGTTTCCACCCAACTTGTGTTTGGTGTTCTGGTTTTTATTGCCAATGTGTAGGACAGAGCGTTTGTTGGTTGAGATTTGGAGTTGCCAATTGTCTGACTATTCTGACACATAGTTGAGGTTTCTTTGTAGGGCAGCAACGTTGTCAGTGGCATTACATAGTTTTAAATAATTAGTTCTGGAAAACGCAATGAAAACCCAAACCGACAGATACTGAGAAAACCGTGCAACTTACCATGTGGCTCCTTTCAGCTCAAAGAAGTAGTGATTCACAAGGCAGCTATCTTCTTCCTTGTATATCAACTACCAGGGGAAAGACGAGCGCCGGGACGAGATTTCTGCTTCAAAATGCATCAGATACCGAAATTGATGAGTTTTGAAACAGTCGAACACCGAGGTATGACAGTACATCATTACTTTTCCTGTTCTTTGTCTTCCCTACTTAGTTTGTCAAAAGTTCTTGGAGACCTACCCAAAGGAGCAGTCTCGGCTGTGGGAAGTGGAAGCACCTGGAGACTGGAGCCAGCGTGTTAACATCTGGCTAAAAATCCAGCTGAAACAAAGCTTGCCCAAAGGTGAGTTGAAGAACCGTGATATTTGATACACCTGTTCATTTATATCCTTCACAATTGAATATAAAAATGGCAGAGGGTCTCCTTGAGAGCATCTGAGGAATAAATCACTTTTTAGGAAATTGGCAGATGTGTTTTTGCACCACTGTAGCTGCGTATCTGTCTCTCTGATCAGATTCTGGTCCTTTTTGCAACGAGAAAGAGAATCTAAGAATCCTCACTTAGTGACTACCTTGTTTAGTGATTGCTTGCAGTTACGATGGTGATGAAAAAGTAACTTTAGCTACCAAGTCTTGCATTTACTACATTCCCAAGTGTTGTGGCCCGCCAGTGGCCAGTGGAGCTGGTGGCAGATTCTGACAGTGAGGAGGTTGGGGAGGAACATGGGCCAGTTCTGGAGTCTGGGGAAGGCTCTGATGAGGGCTCTGCATCGGAGGCAGAGATGGGGACAGTGCCGTCTGACAGTTATCAGCTGCCTTTGCATTCGGATATCAGTGGGGCAGAACAACAAACGGAGCCTGTTCCCAGTGTGTGCATGTGCAGAGCTGCCAGGAGAAGGGAACAGTTAAGGAACAAGGGTCCACTTGGGAGTAAAGCCACAGGTTGATGGTGAATGATCCCTCCCATAGGGAATAAAGAGGAGCGAAAGGGGAGGGGAGTTTGCAGAAAACCATTAGTTCACTTCATTCAGGTGAAGATCTGTTGCCGACTTCTTGCCAAGTATTGTCTGCTACAGCGTGGCGTTTGGAAGGTATCAGCCTGGCAGCTCTCCAAGCATGATAAAGGTCTGTAGTTGTGAAATCTCTTGAAAGACTATTGGCCAGGTCTTTGCTGGAGAGGAATTCACTTTAAACTAAATAAAAGAAGTTTTATCGATACGAGGAATTTGCTTCATGATCTTGGGAAGCCTAGATCAGAACACCAAGGGTAAAACATCTATCTAAGAATCAGCTTAAATGTAGTTCCTGTTGAGTGAGCCCAGTTGGGAATGGCCATTTGGTTATTAAGCAAAACAGTTGCTATGTGAAACCGCACCTGTGCTTTGGATCGGACTTCAGCTTTCCTTGGCTTTACAGACCTGCGAAGCTCCTAAATGTGAAGATTGTTTGCAAAGTTCCTTTTTTCCATCACGTAACTGCGAGGTTTACTTGCCTTTACAAACTTCACTTCAACTTTTTGTTCCTGGACGAAAGTATTGCCCGTTTTTAGAGTCAACCTTGGCAAATTTAACTCCTGCTGTCAACCCTGAAGCTGGTTTGGCTGAAGCCATCTTGGAGCTTCAGTGCTGCCACAATGGAGCTGAAGGAGGGGGGATTAGAGATAGCTGGAGTTTTTGTAGCCAAAATAAAATACTTTCTCTTGGGAACCAAGGACGTTCTCTTGGGCGGGAGGAAGGAGGAGTGATGTCACCAGACCATCAGACAGTGCCTTGATTGGACCATGTGACTGATTGTTTGGGGTTGAGGGAAAACTTTTAATTAGGTAAAAACCGTGGGAACCTTCAGAGTTGGTTTTCACCGGATCTGTGCCAATATGATATATCCAATAAAGCTATTCTTTGAGGAATTCATCAACCTCGGTGTTTTGCTTGGTATGGGTTTATTACTTGGAACCCCGACACCCCATACCAAACTGGCCATCTCTGTGATTAATTTATTAAATTTATTCATTAATTTATTAAATGTATTAATCACACATTAATCCATCTTTTGAGTCGGATATCCTTCTGACGTATTCAGATAACTCAGTTTTTAATCTGTTATAAGAGTCAGTGGATTTCCCAGAGTGATCTCCTGTGGGATGTCTTTAGATCAGAGGTGAGCAACTGTGACACCTCTATGACCTCTGGATTTCAACTCCCAGAATTCCTAAACACGAGTCGCTCAGGAATTCTGGGAGTTGAAGTCCACAGGTTACAAAGGGGGGAGGGCATAGTGACCCGCCCCTGCCTTAGAATCTTCCCATTTTGGACTGCGTTCATTTTATTTTAAATCTTTTACCGTTTCCCTTTTTGCCTTCTGACAAAACCATTTGTTGTTGAAACAAGAAACCCATTAAAAAAAAGCAACAGCAATAATACAAGGGAAGAGATTAAAAAGACACACATGCAGACATAAAAACCATATCTTGCTGCCGGCCAAGGCAATAATTAGTTTATCTTGTTGGATATTTCCAGGGAACTTGAAATCTGCTCTTGCTAACTCTTCTCTTTCTGCCTTTTTAGTATTTATCGTTTGCTGAAGCTTCATAAAATTTCTCAAGAGAAACCAAAAAGAGACCTGCTTTGCGTCTCGGAGGAGATCAGAGCAACCACATCTCCATGCCCAAGCCGTACTGATTGCATATTATGGGATGGAAACACTATTCTTTATGCTGTTTGAAAACCTTCCCTTTACCCCACACCCCTTAATGTAAATGCAGAATATTATGTTGCACCGCTAGTGCCATCTAGTGGCAGATCTAGTCTACAGCTGGCCAGGAGAAATATCTGCAGCTTGCAATCGTAAACAGGGTGGATTTGATTTAAATCAAGTCGATTTAAATCATGACTTCAATCTCTAGTGAAAGAGGCTTGATTTAAATCAACTCGATTTAAATCATAATTTTTAAAGAGCAACTGTCATCTCTGTCCCTTAGCTGCTCCTCCTCTGACCTGCTGAAATTTTTATTTTATTTCAGTATAAACAATCCATCTTCCATTGAACAGTGTGTCGTCTGGGTACAAATATTTTGTGCAATAATAGTTAAAATTTACAATCATATTCATTCTTTAATCTGTTCCTAGCTTAGTACCAATACCTTAAATGCCTAATACTATAACAATCCTCTTCTTGATTTATTTAATTCTCTTAACTATGTTGACTTTATTAATACATTTTCTATATTTTACACAACTACTTTTACTTCTAATTCCTATATTTATTCCCTAACCATCGATAAAATGATTCCCATATAGTATGATGATCAGTTTGTTCTTTCTCTTTAATTGCCAGTATTAATCTGTTCATTTCTGCACATTCTAATATTTTTCTAATCACATTCTCCTCTGTAGGAATCTCTTCACTTTTCCAGTTTTGTGCAAATACAATGTTAGCTGCTGTTATTACATGGATAATCAGATACACATTTTCTTTACCATATGTTTCTGGTAAAATCCCCAACAGGAATATTTCAGGTTTCAAGTCAATATATTGCTGTATCATCTTTTCCAAACACGTGTGTATTTTTGCCTAGTATACAGCCTCATGCTACATAACTAAGCTCCATTTCATGCTGAATGAATGAAATTATTAATGTATCTTAAATAGAAAACTAACTTTAGATAGATTTTTACTCCCAAAGCATTTTAGTAAAATAAATTTGATTCAAAAATGATTTTAATTTTTTTAAAAATCCTTTTTTTATTTAAATAAAAAAATCGTTGATTTTTATCCACCCTGTGTAAGGTTTCCTAAAAATGCCCTAATTGATTCATGAGTATCGAGCCAAGTTTCAGTACAAAACTAGTCATTTAGTAGGAGCATCTTAGGCAAGATATTTTCGCAGTCAGGTCTACACTTTGTTTGATTTATAGCTAAACTTTACCCCTGACACTTCCCTCCCCTCAGTCTGTGTCGTAAATCACATTCCCCTATGAGATGCATCCCTCCCAAGCCTGCTGCAGTAATCTGAGATCCGACTTCAGCCGACAGTATGCGTGAAATGCACTCCCCCTTCTCTCACTATGACAATGCTGGGAGTTGACACCCTGATCCTAAATGACTTGATTTAGAATCTGGATTTCTTGTTGCAATGAGTATTGCAGTTCGGCAGAGATTGAAGCCTTAAGCAGGTAGGAGAACAGCAGTAATTCTGAACAATTCTTAGCAACTGTTCAAAGTTACGAGGCACCTTCCCAGAGTTACTGACAAGGAATGTCGGGTCAGAGTAAGAGAATTCATGACTTGGCAGAGACATGGCAACAAAGCCAGCCAATGAATAGGCATAGCAACTGGGTCAGCCAATATGGGCTGTTTGGAACAGAAACAATATTTGCTGTGTGAGCAACAAAGAGACAGCTAGGAGCCAGAGTGTAGCTTAGCTCTATAGCTCTGAGTCTGTGCTATACTCAAAACTAGTCTGCTGCTCTGAACTGAACTGAAACTGTTCTCTCCTCTGCCTGTGATTGCTTGTACTCTCTGCCACATTGGAAGAACCTGCCTTTGGTATTGTATATTTACTTCATGTGTTATATTATATATAAGGAGAAGTTAATGAATCCTGCTGAATTAGTTACCTGTGTGTGCTTTCTGGATGTGATTGCTGCAACAAACTCTTGACAGTGTCTCTTCCAGATGCTGATCGAAGTTCTCCCATGCCAAAGGGTCAAGACGATGAAGTCGAGGAAGGCCGGATAAATACAGTGAGCTGATAAAACTGGTATTTGTGTAATCTGTGTTTCGGACTATTGGATCAGAGTTGGAAGGATGATGAACAGATGCCTCCTGGGTGCTTAGATTAGTCAAGACTGGGTGAAAATATTTGTTGCAGTTAAAACTGCTCTTTTTATCTACTGATTGCAATGGTCAGTTGCAAAGCATCTTTGGTGACACTTTCATGGCAGAGTTTCTTATGCTATTTCTACTTCTTAGCCTTGGCTTTTTATAGTTCTAAATGGTTTTTTAAAATAATAATAATTATTATTATTGGAATTTATTATTTATTTTAGCTTTGCTGTATGCCACTCAGAGTCACTTGTTTAATGAGATGAGTGGGTGTATACATTTGATATATCAATAAGTAAAAAAATGTGAGTGGTGCGGTGGCCTATTTGGTGTCAGGGTTCCAAATAGCATCCAAAAGTAAATCAGAGTCCAAGGCAAAGTATTGCTCAACGTTCCAATTGTTATTATGTTGGCACATCTGGGAAAACCCGAATCAAGCTTCCCGGTTTTCCTCAGTTCCAGATCCTGCCCCCACACCCACAAATTCATCACATGGTCCAATCTTCCACTGCCATGCTGGCAGCTTCCACCCATCCAATTCCGGTCAGGTGCAGAGGTGCAGAGACAAAAGTTGTTCCACTTGTTGATTGTTCTAACTGTTAGGAAGTTTTCCTTAGTTCTAGGTTGGTTCTCTCTTTCATATTCTCCCACCTGTTACTTCTTGTCCTGCTCTCAGGTGCTTTGGAGAATAGGTTGACCCCATCTTCTATGTGACATCCCCTCAAGTATCATTTAAAAATAGCTATTATGTCACACCCCCCCCCCCCATGCCTTCTCTTTGTTAGACCTGCATGCCTAGTTCCTTCAACCCATGCTCGGTTAGCTTCCAACTTGTCTTGCCTTCTGGTGCTTTGGAGAATAAGTAGATTTCTTGTCTGTGACAGCCTCACAAGTCCTTGAAGGACATGTCCTTGCTAATCCTTCTTTTCCGTAGGCTAGGCATATCTAGTTCCCCCAATTGTTCATCATGCAGTTGAGCCTCTCCAAGACCCTAATCAACTTTGTTGCTCTTCTCTGCACACTTTCCAGAGTCTCAACATCTTTTTTTTGCATTGCAGTGACCAGAATTGGCCATAATATTCCAAGTATGGTCTTACCAAGGCCTTATAAAGTGGTGCTAATACTTCACCTGATCTTTAAACTATCCCTCCATTGATGCAGCCTAGGATTGCATTAGATTTTTTTTGATAACTTCATGAAGACCACCCTCTCTTGTACCCTGCCCCATCCAGACCATGCTCTGCATGGATTAAAATAATCATCAGTTAGACTTTTTCCTATTATTTGTGTCCATGATAATGTACAGATCTCCTGCTTGACTAGGACAGGGGTGTCAAACTCGATTTCATTGAGGGCTGCATCAGGGTTATGTTTAACCAGGTTGACGTCACACATGTCGGGGGCACCTGTGATCGCCCGAAAGGCTCTGCCAGTGAAAACGGGCCCCTGAGCTCCATTTTAGGCTGGGACAGGCTCTTGCAACCCTCTGACAGCGAAAATGGAGCTTGGGAGGGTTGCACACGGCCCTTGCGAGTTCCGTTTTTGGCTGCGAAGGCCTCCTGTAACTCTGCCAGCGAAAACGGAGCTCCTTCCTGACTCGCAGAAGCTACGCAGGCCAGTCCTTTGCTGTTTCCAGGGTGGCCCTGTGGGCCAGATCTAAGCACCCTGTGTGCCGCATCCGGCCCTCGGGCCTTGAGTTTGACACCCCTGGATTAGAAGATCTCCAAGGTCACTTCCAACGATGTTATTTTGTCGGTTATTCGGTTAGCTGTTCTGTTAGTTATTCTGATAATTCTTCTGTTATTCTGCTTCTGTTTTAAGAGTCTTGGCTGTATCCCACATCTTGGAGCACTGCCAGACGAACCCATGGCACATCTTGGTGACCGTAGAGGGGCCCCAGATCTTCCTTCTCAGAGCAATGAACTTCAAGTTGAGTTGAAAGCTGAAGAACCCAAAAAATTGAAGAAGAGAACGAGCAGAGAAGACCCAGCTGGAGGGAGCGTTGCGAAGCATTTGAGGACAACGTCCTAATTTTTGTAAACAGCAGAAGGAAGAGAAAACACACGAAATCCGAGGATCGGGTAGCAAGTTAGGAAATCCCCAGTGAGTATTTCTTCATCGATTGGCATATTTATGTGACTTTGCCCACTGTTTCTCCTCCGTGGCAAGTTGAAGAGATGTGGGCTTCAACTCCTAGAATTCCCCAGTGATTGACTGTCACAACAGCAAGGCGAAGGAAAATGTAGAGCAGGGATTCTCAAGAATCACTCAAGATAGGTGGACTTCAACTCCCAGAATTCCCCAGCCAATCTAGGCGAGGAATTCTGGGAGTCAAAGTCCATATATCTCGAGTGATTCTTGAGAATCACTGCTCTACATTTTTCTACGCCTTGCTGGTTAACCTGTTTAACAGAGCCATTATAAAGCGTGAACGAGACAACGTTGCACACGCATTGCATTGTTCTTACAATGACCATAAGATCATTTATATCCTAGTCACCCCCCGTCTTGATTACTGCAACATGCTCCACACGGGGCTTCCCTTGAAAAGCATCCAGAACAGGGGTGAAATTCAGCAGGTTCTGACAGGTTCTGGAGAACCGGTAGCGGAAATTTTGAGTAGTTTGGAGAACTGGCAAATGCCACCTCTGGCTGGCCCCAGAGTGGGAAGGAATGGGGATTTTGCAGTATCCTTCCCTGGAGTGGGGAGAGAGTCATGCATTCATGCAGGGGGTCACGCATGCATGCGTAGGGGGAGGGGGTCACGGGGAGGTCATGGAGGGCTCACACGAGCCTTGCACTCTGGCTGTGCGCGCGTGCCCTTTCACTGCACAGTGACAGAAAGTTAGCCATCACTGTTTTAATTCAACAAACACCTCCGATGTGATGTTCCCCCATTGGGCCCTCAAACAACCTGGTAGAGTTGGGTCTCCAGGCTCCTGCAGAAGGTCAGAAGGGTGGGGGCTGATTTCACCTTGGGGATGCGACGTTCCGAAGGCCAGGAGCCACAGCGGGGAAGGACCTCCTCCTGGCTCCTGCCAGCCAGAATTCCTTTCCCAGCAGGGGCCACAGCAGACTTCCTCCTCATCATTTATTTTATCTATTTAAAAATGTTATAGAGCCGCCTACTTGCTCACAGCAACTCTAGGCGGCTTACAAACTATAAAAACACAGTCTAGAAAAATAAAACAAAAATAAAAAATAACTACCGATCCACCAACGACGACATAGAGTCAAACAAGCCATTTGATGGGCTCCCTCTCACTCTGGCTTCCCCGGGCTTGCTGGCAAAATCAAGTCTTCAGGGCCTTACAAAAGAATGTAAAGTGGGGGTCAGCCTAAATTTCTGAAGGGATAATTTTTCAAAGAGGGGGAGCCATCACAGAGAAGGCCCTTCCTCCAGGTCAAGCCAGATGTACTATCTCCTTAGGGGATGGGACCACAACATTCCTTATCTGCCAGCTCTACTAGGTAGAGTAGGGTGGATGTGACTAGCAAGAGACCCTCAGATAATCCTGCCTCAAGCCATGAAGGGCTTTAAAGGTGGTGTGACCTTTAGGGACAAGGCACGAAGGCCACACAGCCAGCTGAGAGTTCAAACTCCTCCCCTTTAACACTCCAAATTTGCCAAAACGCTCCCACATTTTTGGCAAGTCCCAGAGCAAAGCATGCGCACACACACACACACTCACACACACACACACAGCAGCCTCTGGCTGCGCACAAGCCAGCAAAATAAAGGAACTGGGAAATGAGTCCACGAACCAAGGAACAAACAATGAGTCCACGAAGTAAGGAAGAAGCAACCAGTCCTGCAAACTCCAAATATCTTCAACAACACACAAAAACTCTACAAATTCAGCATTTGTTCCCGACAAATGCCCCTCCCCACAGCGACTCCTTAAATCTCAGTCCCCAGGTGTGCCTTGTGAAGAGGGGCGAGGTGCTCTCCTCCTGAGTTGTTGGGTCGGCCTGCGCTGTTCCCGCCTTCTCTCCACTCTCCGTGCTTGGGGATCAGGAGGAGGTGGTCCTTGCTCATCGCCTGAGCTCCATTGTTCCTCGTTTCCACTGCCTGCCCTCTGTTGGTTGTCCTGGCCCTGTTCCTCTGTGCTAGCAAGTCTTCCCAATCCAGAGGGGCCTGAGTGGCCTCGGCCTGCTCCTCCCCACATTCCTCCGAAGCCAATAAAGCCACCCGCCTCCTCAATCTCCAACACCTCCAGCTCCGGCTCCTCCTCCTCTGCAGATTCAGGCTCGCTGAAGCAGGCTGCTGGATTTTGAACCAAGTGGAGCTTCTGGATCACTGGTGAAATTCAATTTGTTTTACTACCGGTTCTGTGGGCGTGGCTTGGTGGGGGTGGCAGGGAAAGGATATTCTGTCCTCTTTTAATATTCCCCCAAATATTTCATTCTCTAGGAGAGGTGGGTGGGGCTTCCTACACTAGGTTCTCTTGGGAATCCACTAATTCTCATTCTCCAATTTTGTAGCTGACCAAAGACCAATCTAGATTGTTGAATGCCTACAACCGAGGATCCTGTTTTACAATCCACCCCCTGAGATCTTCAGCTAATTAAACCGGAATAGGTTTGGCTGAATGAGATCATTTTTGGCTTGATCGTCGAGGAAAAAGCACTCTGGGTTGATGAAATCAAATAAATATTTGGCCTCATTTTGAAACAGGAGAGATTAGTATATAGACTAATATACCGCTTCACAGTTCTTTACAGCCCTCTCTAAGCCCTCTCCAAGTCATCCTCTTGCCCCCAACAATCTGGGTCCTCATTTTACACCCCCTGGGAAGGATGGAAGGTTGAGTCAACCTTGAGCCTGGTGAGATTAGAACTGCCAAATTTCAGGCAGCCGGCAGGCAGCCGAAGTAGCCTGCAGTACCGCACTTTAACCACTGCGCCACCGTGGCTCATAGATTGTTGGTACTTAGGGTTGAATCCAGTGTGTCGAATTAATTTTCTCTCTTATCTCCCACCCTGTCCTTTTCTCACCCATTAAGGAATGTAATTTAGGATCATTGGATGGCTCGTTTGTTCTGGGAAGAATTAGATAACCGCTGACAGAAGTGAGTCTAGGGCTCAATTAGTCTTCTAAGACCTATCCTGATTGTTTAGCAAAGATCAGCCAATCCATTAAGTACCGTTGGAAGAAATGTCCTTCTGGGTTCAGTTCCAAGCAGGGAGAAAAACACTGGAAACATGGAGGCTCCTTGGAAAGATGGTTTAATGGAGAAGAACCATCAAGCACATGGTCCTGGTCAGGAGTGGCATACACTTACCTTCTCTACTGGTTTGCAAATGTGAGCCTGCATGCATTCATCCGCACATGCGCTTTGGCTTGAAAACATGCCTAAATGGTAGGGCATAGAACTAGCGGTATCCCGAAGGCGGCAAGCCACGAGAATGGGGGGGGGCAAAGGCGCTCTCTCTCCCCCCCATGTGACCACATGGGGGGGAGAGAAAGCGCCTTTGCCCCCTCCCCGTTCCCGTGGCTTGGCGCCTTCGGGATACCGCTAGGTCGGTGAGTGTCGCTCTGCCTGGCCGGAGAGGGGGGGGGGGTTGTCCAGGGGGCTTATTTTGGGGGGAGGCTTACATTTTTGCCCACCCGAAAAATGTGGCATGGCCTTATTATCAGGACATGTCATATTTTCGGGGAAACACGGTAGAAGAGGAGTGGGCACTAACTTTCTACAGTAATTTGTAGGAAGAATTAACACTTCTGATCTGGGGAGCAGAAGACAGTGGATTAGTAAGCTTTTGTGAATCTCAAAAAAGGGGGGGGGAAAGAATGCAAATGTATCTGGAATTCAACGTAGTGAAACCTTTGTCATTCATACTCTTTTAAACTGAGCTCACCTGGCTTTTGAAAGTTCACCAGGTCTGCTAATCAGCCAAACAGCACGAGCGCAAACCTCGTCAGTGCCATCCAGTCTAAGTAATTTAAAGTAAAATAAGCCACTAGTTGGGTAATTAACCTAAAACGTATTAGGAGGGAACTATAGCTCAGTGGCTAAGATGCTGAGCTTATCAATTGGAAGGTCGGCAGTTCAGCGGTTCGAATCCCTAGCACTGCGTAACTGAGTGAGCTCCCGCTACTTGTCCCAGCTTCTGCAAACCTAGCAGTTCGAAAGCACGTAAGAAATGCAAGTAGAAAAATAGAGACTACCTTTGGCGGGAAGGTAACAGCGTTCTGTGCGCCTTTGGCATTTAGTCATGCTGGCCACATGACCACGGAGATGTTTTCGGACAGCGCTGGCTCTTCGGCTTTGAAACGGAGATGATCACTGCTCCCTAGAGTAGGGAATGACTAGCACCTATGTGTGAGGGGAACCTTTACCTTTACCTATTAAAAATGCCAGGGCTGGCTCAGCATAGATTAGGAGGAGAATCACCTTGCTCTGAAGTTATTTTGCAAATCAAAACTAAAAGATTTTGGGAACCTCAATCCTTGGCACAATACGGTGGCAAATCATTAATTGCATTATGAGGAAAAGCTTTGGAGATGGTATTCATTTCAGGTGGTCTTAGATCAGGCAAAATTCACCCTATTCATTAGCTTGAAAGTATTCCTTATTCTGAAAACGTGTGTTATATAGCTCCTTCTTTTAAAGGTGTAGGAAAAGGACGAACGTTTTTAATCTTGGCCACAAGGTGGTGCCATTGCACTTTATTTGAATTCATTTCTTTTCCTCCCAGCCCACCCACCCCCAAATCGAGGTCTGAAGTATGTGTTTTCTTTTTTGATCCTCACGAACTATATTAAACCTGTCTTAAGTATATTAAATAAGACAACATTCGCTGCTCTTGCTCTGCCTTTATTTTTGTAGCTTTTGCGTAGCACCTGGTGATCAAAGTTAGACGTGGCACCAAGTATGGCTGGTGAGGCCACTGAAAACTTGAAAACAATCTTGAAGGTCTGTAGCAGTCATTAAATTCAAGGTGTGGAAGATACTTGTGGCCTATCTTGAATAAGGGAGTTTATTGCAGCTAGATATCTAACTTAACTGGGCTAATCTCAGAAAACGAAGCAATTTGGAGTTAGTAGAACATAGAATAATAGCATTGAAAGGGACCTTGGTGGTCTTCTAGTCCAACCTCAGCTTCAGCAAGAGAGCCTTATACCATTCTGGACAAATAAAGGTAAAGGTTCCCCTTGCCCACACGTGCTAGTCATTCCTGACTGTAGGAGGCGGTGCTTATCTCCGTTTCAAAGCTGAAGAGCCAGCGCTGTCCGAAGATGTCTCCGTGGTCATGTGGCCGGCATGACTAAACACCGAAGGAGCATGGAACGCTGTTACCTTCCCACCAAAGGTGGTTCCTATTTTTCTCCTTGCATTTTTACATGCTTTCGAACTGCTAGGTTGGCAGAAGCTGGGATAAGTAACAGGAGCTCATTCTGTTACACGGCGCTAGGGATTCAAACTGCTGAACTGCCAACCTTTCTGATCAATAAGCTCAGCATCTTAGCCACTGAACCACCACGTCCAGACAAATAGCTGAGGCTAAAACATATGAAGAACGGTTGCAGGAACTGGGTATGTCTAGTTTAATGAAAAGAAGGACGGGGGGTGAAATGATAGCAGTCTTCAATACCTGAAGGGCTGCCCCAAAGAAGAGGGAGTCAAGCTGTTCTCCAAAGCACCAGAAGGAAGAACCAACCTAGAAATAATAAGAAATTTACTGACAGTGATAACAATCAATGGAACGATTTGCTTCCAGAAGCTGTGAGTGCTCCATCAGTGGACGTTTTTAAGAAGAGATTGGACAGTCATTTGTCTGAAATGGAATAGGGTTTCCTGTTTGAGCAGGGGGTTGGAGTAGAAGACCTCCAAGGTCCCATCCAACTCTGTTATTCTTGAAAAACTCCAGTGATGGATCACCCACAATTTCTGGAGGCAAGTTTTCCCACTGATTAATTGTTCTCACTGTCAGGAAATTTCTCCTTATTTCTAGGTTGGATCTGTCTTTAATGATTTTCTACCCATTGCTTCTTGTCTTGCCTTCTGATGCTTTGGAGAATAAGTTGATTTCTTGTCTGTGACAGCCTCACAAGTCTTTGAAGGACATGTCCTTGCTAATCCTTCTCTTCCGTAGGCTAGGCATATCTGGTTCCCTCAATTGTCCATCACGCAGTTGAGCCTCTCCAAGCCCCTAATCAATTTTGTTGCTCTTCTCTGCACACTTTCCAGAGTCTCAACATCTTTTTTTTTGCATTGCAGTGACCAGAATTGGCCATAATATTCCAAGTATGGTCTTACCAAGGCCTTATAAATTGATACTATCAGGTCCTGTGATCATGAGCCCATCCTCTTGTGGATGCAGCTCAGAACTGAATTGGCTTTTTTGGATTTATTTGCATTGATGCTATAGAGACTGAAAGATGCTTTCAATTTTAGAAGATTCTCTCTATAGATGTGTTAGGAAACGCAAGTGTTATGTTGTTCTCACCTAGGCTTCCCCAGCAGCACGAAGCCGAGTCCTTGTCCCGATAAACCCCTTTTATTTAATTTACAGTTAATTCCTCTCCAGCATAGTCTTTCCTCTCCCACAGTCTTTCAAGATAGTTCACAATTACCGACCTTTATCAGGCTTGGAGAGTGGCCAGACAGATATTTTTCAGACGCTGCAATACTTGGCAAGAAGGCAGGAATGAACTCATTGTCTCCTGCAAACTCCACTCCCCTTTCGCTCCTCATTTATTCCCCACAGTTGGGGACATTCACCGTCCACTTGTGACCTTACTCCCAAGTCGACCCCGACTCTTTAGCAGTTCTCTTCGTCTGGCAATTCTGCGCATGCGCACACTGGGAACAGGTTCCATTTGTTCTTCTGCCTCAATGATGTCTGACTCTGAAGGCAGCTGATAACTGGCATATGGTCCTGGCCCCATCCCTGCCTCCGACACAGAGCCCTCATCAGAGTCTTCTCCAGACTCCAGGACTGGCCCAGGTTCCTCCCCAACCTCCTCACTGTCTGAATCTGCTGGCCTCTGGCAGGCCACAACGTACATAGCATTTTGTTTGTGTGAAATACTTTGGTCTAAAGTGCTTCAGAATTGAACATATGGTGAGGTTAGAGCAATGAAAGTACAGTGTCACCTTGTTACTCAACTGCTTTGAAACTCATCAAATTTGGCACTCAACGCCTTTTGACGTGAACATTTTTGTCCTGGTCCTCATCGTTTATTTGGTACTCAACACACAAGCTAGTACTTTACAGACAGTCCTTGATTTGGAACAGTTGGTTTAGTGGCCGTTTGAAGTTACGACGGCACTGAAAAAAGTGACTTATGGCCACTTTTCACACCTAAGGACCCTTGCAACACCCCCGTGCTCACGCAATCTGCATTCAGTTGCTTGACAACTGACTCACATTTATGACGGTTGCTGCGTCATAAATGTGCAGTCACATGATCCCCTTTTGCGACCACCTGACAAGCAAAGTCAACGGGGAAGCCAGATTCACTTAACAACCGTGTGGCTAATTTAACAACTGCAGGGTTTCACTAGGAAGAAAAGTCGTAAAATGGGGCAAAACTCCCTTTAATAAATTTTTCACTTAGCAACATAAATTTTGGACTCAGTTGTGGTCGCAAGTCGAGGACTACCAGTATTCATTATGGGAAAAAATTATGTGGTACTCATTGCGCCATCCGGGACCAATTAAACATGAGTCTCGAGGTACCACTGTATAAAATTAATGTCTGGATGTTGTGGGGAAATGCAATGCATCTCGAGAGCTATTCTGCGTGAGAAAATTCAGCTTTCTCTGTTGCCTTCTATCGTCTCAGGTCTTCTTGGCCTTTTCTCTGGTTGCATCTTTGCAAAATGCCAGGCAAAGGGCAAAGAGAGAGATTTAGAACTGGCAGAAAAGCACGTTCAGGCCCTGAGATGGCAATAATCTGGCTTTTCCCTAATAGTTATGCTTTTGTCGGCATCGAGGAGTCAGGAAAACAGTGTCATATAATCCGAGGTGGTATTCAGACAGATTCACCTGAATTGGTAGCGGAAATCGCTGGTGGGCCCACCTGCCCTGGCTCGATGCTGTCCTGTTTAGGCAAACCTTTCAGGCCGGCCGCATGCGTGAAAGGCACGTACGCGAGCAAAGCGCATGCATGGAAGGCTGGGCACATACACAGAATGGGTGGTAACAAAATGTGAAACCCGCCGCTGTGTATATATGAGGGCATGTGGCTATATGCTTTCTTGCTTATTTACCTAATTACTTACATACATACATTTTTAATGTATGCCGATTAGTGTACATCCAAAGTGACAATAAAGATATTCTAATTTCTAACTCTACAGTGAGAAAGAAGTCAACGAATGAGGAAGAATATACAGGTAATCCTCAATTTATAAGCCCAGAATTTCCATTGCTAAGTTTGGCAGTTGTTCAATGAGTTCCGGATTTGATGATTGTTTTGCCACAGTTGTTAAGCGAGTCGTAGCAGTCCCTAAGCGAATCTGGCTTCCCCATTTAGTTTGCTTCTTGGAAGCCAGCTGGGAAGGCTGCAAATGGTGACCAAGTGACCCCAGGACAATGCAACTGTCCTAGCAATAGTGATAGGCTTATGTACTAGTAGTACCAGCAGTTTTATTTGACACCCAGGACTGTAGGCTAGATTGGGAAGAAGGGGGGGAGAGAGATAGAGAGAAGAAGAAGAAGAAGAAGAAGAAGAAGAAGAAGAAGAAGAAGAAGAAGAAGAAGAAGAAGAAGAAGGAAGAGGAAAATAAAGGAGGAAAGGAAAGAAAAAGAAAAAACAGGGAAGGAGAAGAAAACAAAAGGAAGGGAAGGGAGAGAAGATAGAAAAGAAGAAAGAAAGAAAGAAAAAGAAATAAATCAAAATATATCCTAATAAGGTGATCTGCTTCTATTTTGGGTGTCTGGAGATTCTCATTCAACCAAGTCATGTTTGTCCCAAAGGTACATTTTCAAGAGGCAAGTGGACTTTTTTTGTTTTTCCTCGAAGACGTTTCGCTTCTCATCCAAGAAGCTTCTTCAGCTCTGACCAAATGGTGGAGAATGGAAGGATTTATCCTCCTTGCAGACAGCTGGTCATTTGCATCTTTTTCGAGGGTCCTTGAGGCCACTTGGAGGTTTGTCTGGGTCCTCAGGGTCACCTGAGCCTTCTTGGAACTGCTGAAAGGACTGGGTTGTTGTGGAGCTGTGCTTTTTGCAGGATGTTTTCTGTCCTGTGTCTCTTCACTGTTGAAGACAGGCGCAGGCTGTTGGGGAGGAGTCTGTCCGGTCTGCATCTCAAAATGAAGCGCAAATGGCTCCTGTAGTTTTGCAGTTTTCTCTGGAAATCCGTTCATACTCCCGCACCATTTGAAGGCTGCTTGTCCCACAGTGCATAGCTAAATGTCTACGGAGCTTCTCAGTCAACCAGGTCATGGTTATCCCAAAGGTTTTCAAGAGGCAATTGGACTCCCTTGCTTTTTCTTCCTCACCATCCGGTCAGAGCTGAAGAAGCTTCTTGGATGAGAAGCGAAACATCTTCAAAAGAAAAAAACAAGAAAGTCCAGTTGCCTTTTGAAGAAAAGCACCTTGGGGACTTCCATAATGGGTCGTCCCCCCCCAAAAAAAATCATGCAAACCTAATGTAAACACGATGTAGAAACTAGATCCGTGATGGTGAACCTGTGGTATGTGTGCCTGAAGTGGCACATGGAGCCATGTTGCCTGGCACGTGTGGTGCCAGCCATTTGTCTTCTGGGTTTATGGCACGCATGTGGGCATGACGATCAGCTCGCCTTTATGCGTGCAGCAGTGCTGGAATACGGAAGAGCTGGTCTGTGAGCATGCACACTGGCCAGCTGATCAGCGCATGCGTGGCAGTACCGGAAGAGTTGCCTACCGGCACGCATGCAGTACATTTTTCAGTGCGCGCATGCCCCTGGGCAACTCCTCTTCCTGGTTGCGCCAGATGAGCGTTTGGCACTTGGTAACAAAAAGCTTCTCCATCACTGGACTAGATATTCCTTTCAGCCAGATTCAGGTGGTTTTAACAGATCTACAGTATATTAATTTGTTTTGGTATTGATACCGTCTTAATTTTTGATTGGTGACTGCCAGAGAATTCGATAGAATAGTTACATACATGTTTGAAATAAATAAATAAATGTTCCGCGGATTTAATAAAGGGGTTTGCCAAAAATTCTCCCCATGATTATATAATAAAGCTCTTATAAAAGAAAATGCAGACATCGATTCAAAATACGTTTTAAGAAATGCGTTAAATTTGGGGAGGCCCCTGGGCAAAATTGCCCCAAAGTGCAGAGATTGGAACGTACATCGGTGTTAAAAAATATAATGCGCCCATTTGAACGGCAGCATCGTTAAAGTTAAAATACCTACCAAATGGAGACATGGAGAGAAATTGAAATTGACAGGGTTTTTTTTCATCTGTCATTCCCGCTTTAGTGGGCATGCAATGTTCTGTGTTGTAAGACTAATTCCTACATAAATTGCCTAGGATGTTACAAAGTGTTTTCAGCGGCAGCCATTCGTATCCAATAATATAGATCGAGATGCCTTTATGGAAAATAGAAGAGTTAACAACTTTAAGCAGGAGTTAACAGATTAAGATATTGCGTAGGGGGTTTGGCAGGGAACACAGCATGTGAAGACTGCTTCCAAAAGCAGCATGCGTAGTAAAATAGATTTAGCTGCATTTGCAAAAATAGCAGAATAACAGAGTTGGAAGGGATCTTGGAGGTCTTCCAGTCCAACCCCCTGCTTAGGCAGGAAATCCTACACCACTTCAGGCAAATGGTTATCCAATCTCTTCTTGAAAACATCCAGTGATGCAGCATTCACAACTTCTGGAAGCAACTTCTGTTCCACTGATTAATTGTTCTCATGGGTTAGGAAATTTCTCCTTAGTTCTAAGTTGCTTCTCTCCTTGATCCTTTGCTTCTTGTCTTGCCTTCAGGTGCTTTGGAGAATAGGTCGACCACCTCCAAAGCATCTGAAGGCAAGGCAAGATCTCAGGGGCTGCCACAAAGAAGAGGCAGTCAAGCTATTCTCCAAAACACCTGAGGGCAGGACAAGAAGCAATGGGTGGAAACTAATCAAGGAGAGAAGCAACTTGGAACTAAGGAGAAATTTCCTGACAGAACAATTAATCAGTGGAGCAACTTCCTTCCAGAAGTTGTAAATGCTCCAACAATGGGAGTTTTCAAGAAGAGGTTGGATAACCATATGTCTGAAGTGGTGTAGGGTTTCCTGCCTGAGCAGGGGGTTGGACTAGAAGACCTCCAAGGTCCCTTCCAACTCTGTTATTCTATTCCTATTCCTATTCTATTCTGTTCTTTCTGGCAGCCCTCCCCTCAAATATCAGAACACTGCTATCATGTCAACCCTAGTCCCTCTTTTCTTTAAACTAGACATACCCAATTCCTGCAACTTTTTCCCTAGTTGCCTGCAATGGTACAAGGGAGTTGTGGCGGAGGTCGAAATGCGCAGCTGATGTCTCCACCACGTCTCTTCCTGTGCATAATCCGATAGCTCCAACTCCGTTTATATACAAGATTTAGCACGTTTACCTGGGGTGAGTAGAGAAAGATCTTTGCAGCTATCCGTGAGCTTGTATATCAACAAATTGTAACGGCATCGGGAGGGTGAACATCTAACCTTCTCACAAATTCAGACGAGGGAAGTGGGGGGAAAAAAAAAAACCTCTCGGAAAATAGCTCAAATGTAAGGTTAATTGGAGCCAGAAATGTCAAACTAATGTAGCAATTTACCCCGGGAGATCGCCCTGGCCTTTGAATGCAGCAATAGTATACACTACTGAATAGAATCACAAAGAAATATAATAGGGTTTTATGTAGTCTCCTGTCATATTAACCATTCTTGGCAATTAATTTCTTGTTGCGAGGGTGTCTTCGTTGCCCTAGAAATAGGCTTGTTCATTCTTTACAGATACCTACGAAGGCCACCGAAGGAATTCAGCCGAGAGGAAATTCAACGTGCACACTTGAAGTTGTGTTTGTGTGTGTGTGTGTACGTGTGTCATTACATGAAGGAGATTACAGCAGGGAAGCTCTTTCTGAATAGTGGGTCCCTCTCAGAAGTACTAGGGGGTACTTCAACTTGTGGGAAACAACGGATCTGCAATGCACCAAATTCTTGTTGAACAAAAGAGACTCTGTGCATCTCAGGGTTGAGTTGTGGAGAGTGTGCTCTCAGAGCTTGGTTGTTGGCTTGCAGATGTTTCATTATCTGTTTAGGTAATATTTTCAGGGCCTGAAGAAGTTACTTAGCTGGGTATCGAAATGTTTGCAAGAAAACAACTGTTGTGGTTTGCCGGCGGCTGCCGGAGCTGGCAGCAGAGTCAGACAGTGAGATGGTTGGGGAGGAACATGGGCCAGTCCTGCAGCCTGGGGAAGGTTTGGACGAGGGCTCTTCATCGTAGGCAGAGAGGGGGTCAGGGCCATCTGGTAGTGATGTGCTGCCTCCGGAGCCTATGGAGTCTGACATCAGCGAGGCAGAAGAACAGCGTGAGCCTGTTCCCAGGGTGCGCTTGCGCAGAGCTGGCAGAAGGCAAGAACAATTAAGACAAAAGAGGGACTTGGGAGTAAGTCTTGGAGATGATTGGTCTCTCCCATAAGACATAAAAGAGGAGCAAACGGACGTGAGCCTTTGCAGGAAGCAATTAGTTTATTCTGGTTGGTTCATTTGACTCGGTGCTACGTTTGGCCTTTCAAAACTAATTGGCAATTAGGTCTCTGGCTGCGTTTCAAGGCAGATAAAGATGGGTGCTTATCAACATTACCCTGAAAGATTGTGGCAACTTGAGCAGACATCTGTCGGACTCTTCACAGTTTGTGAATCATTACGGGCTGTGAATTACCATAATTCACAGGCATTTAAATAAAAGAGGGTCTTGGGGAGTAAGAGTGTGATTTATGCTTTCTCAGGAAGCCAAGTTCAGAACAACAATGAAGCTCAGAGAGCATTAAGGACTCCACAATTCTTGGTTGACTTGGGAATCTCACTAGCTGTAGACTGAATCCACAAATGGACTTCCAACTATAGGAAAAGTGTCCATTCCATTGTCCCAAAGGTGCTTTTTCTGGTTTTTCTTTGAAGACGTTTTACTTCTCATCCAGGAAGCTTCTTCAGCTCTGACTGGATGGTGGTGACTGGAAGGATTGATATTCCTTGCACACAGCTGGTCCTTTGCATCCTTTTAGGTAGAGTCCTTGAGGCCACCTAGAGGTTTATCTCCTCCTCAGGCTCAGAGCTGAAGAAGCTTCTTGGATGGGAAGCGAAATGTCTTCGAGGAAAAACCAGGAAGTTCAGGTGCCTCTTGAAAAAGCGCCTTTGAGACAACTAAGACTCGGATAATGTCCATAGACATGCACAGGTAATCCTTGACTTATGACGGAGCTGAAGAAGCTTCTTGGCTGAGTAGCAAAACCCCTTCAAAGACAAACAAGAAAGTCCAGTTGCCTCTTGGAAAAGCACCTTTGGGAGAATCGCCATAGAAGTTCCATCCCATTGTTAACTGTTGGCCAAACGGCAAGTATATTGGCTCAGACTTAAGCGCGATGATGAGTTACTTCAGTCTTCCAAATCACCTTTCCAAATGAACCTCCTTTTTCAAGCCAAGGATATTACCACGGCTTGAAATTAATTTGTGACAAAATGTCATATTATTATAGTGCAGCATCCCCGGGGATAAATATGGCCTTTTGTTGAGCTTTCATGGCAACACTGTAGATGGGACTGCAGAGGATTGCTAAGGAGGTTTTGTCTTTAGCAAATGTCATGTTCCCGGAAGAACGAGAGGGCTTAAGTGGCGATCACAGAACGAGGCCCCACCGTGACGAACGAGGGGTTGTGACATTTTCCTCCCCCCTCCCCAACCTCCATATCTCATCTCTTAATTGCAACGGGGGCCTTTGGGTGTGACATCTGATTAAGAAAGCAACAGGAGAACTGACAGATACTTATAAATCTGATTCATCGGCTAACAGAAGATTCCACGGATTTCCACGAAGAAAGTGTTTGTTCTTTTGAAACTGTCAGGGTCTCCAAGTAGCACCCTCAACAAAAGAAGACTCGGAGGCTTGAGTTTCCTCAAAGTTTCATTTTATTAGAGATGTCATATTGGCACATCTGGGAAAACCTGAATCTGAAAGCTTCCAGGTTTTCCCCACCCAAATGAAAGTGCAAGTCCCTGCCCAGCACCCACATGTCCATCCCATGGTCCAATCAGGCACCGTCCCAACTGGAGATGCCTCCTAGTCACGCCCCTCCAGGTGCAGGGCGAGATGTCCTTGACTCTCTGAGAAAGGAATGTTATTATTGGCAAGGCCCAACAGAGACTTCATTTCCTTAGAGTCTTGTGAAAAAATCAGGTGGAACAACGGCTGATGACCTCTTTCTATCGGTCCACCATAGAAAGTGTCCTCACATATTGCATTATAGTATGGTATGCTGGTTTAACAGCTGCGGACAGGAAGGCCAATTCAGAGAGTGATCAATTCAGCACAAGAAACCATTGGTTTCCCTCTGACACCACTGGATCACAAGGGCAGCTCTCGCTGCTTTAGCAGAGTAAGGAAGATACTCAGAGATGATTCACACCCTGGTCAGTGTCTCTTTGCACCTCTACCATCGGGCAGAAGACATCGAAGTATAGCCAGCCGAACAAAGAGGTTTAAAAATAGTTTCTATCCTTGGGCTGTGAGACTTTTAAATACAACCACAATCACTCCACGCACACGCGGAAACATATGACTAGTTTATCTTTTTCTTTTTCTTCTTTCCCCACTAATTCCTTGCATAGGGTTATTATTTATACTATTTATGTTGTTTGCATTTTTTGTCATGGGCCGCACCAGGGAAGCTAGCACCAGTTTCGTTGCATACATGATGCACAATGACAATAAAGGCTATACTATACTATGACCATATATCTCCCATGCTCCATATAACCCCCCCCTCTCCCGTTTTTCCCACAGTATTGAATGTGGCAGGTGTGAAGGCCCAATGCAAAAGGGCTATCTTTCAAATTAACCCTGGCAGTCCTCGATGTACGACCACCACTGAGCCCAAAGTTTCCATTGCTGAGCGAGACAGTTGTTAAGTGAGCTTTGCCCCATTTCACGATTTTCCTTGCCACAGTCGTTAAGTTGCGAATGACTTAAGATAGGAACACGGTGGTTAAGGGAATTTTGCTTCCTCACGAACTTTGCTGGTCAGGAGGTTGCAAAAGGGGGTCACGTGACCTCAGGAGGCTGGGCCCGTCATAAGTAGGAGTCACTTGCCATGTGCCTGAATTTTGATTATATGTTCAGGAGGAAGCTGCAAGAGTTATACATGTGAAAAACGGCCATAAGTCGCTTTCTTCAGTGCCGTTGTAACTGTGAACGGTCACTAAATGAATGACTGTAAGTTGAGGGTTGCCAGCAGATGTTTATCACTACCCATGGCCCAACCTGGCCTCTGGAAGCTGTTTTGCATTTGGCCCCAAATGATATGCCCTCCGTGGTTATCTAGGCTTCATTCAAGGTCTGTCTCCCCCACTCGTTTCCACTTTGATCAAATAAGATTAAAATTCCAGCTATGGGAATAGAGCTTAAAGAATCACAGAGCTGGAGGGGATTTGGAGGTGCTGGTCCAACCCCCCACCCAAACAGAAGACCCTACACCCTACGTTTCTGACAGGGGGCAGTCCAGTCTCTTCTTGAAAGTCTCCAGTGAGGAAGCTCCCACAACTTCTATTCCAGGGGTGAAATCCACTTAGCTTTACTACTGGTTTGGTAGCAAGGTGAGCTCGCTTCGCTTGCACACACCTCATCAGTGGTGGGATTCAAATAATTTAACAACCGGTTCTCTGCCTTAATGGCCATCTGGGTAGGCGTGGCTCAGTGGTCATATGACTGCGGGCGTGGCCAACTCAAGGTCACGCAGGTCGATGGGCGCTTCGCCTTAGTTATTACAACGGAGTAAGGGTTAACCGGAGAGGCAGTTTCTGTAAGCAGGGCAATAAAGATTAGGCTAAATAATTCTATATAGATTAGAATATAAAGATGTAATACTATTGGATGATTTCAGGATGATTTAATGAAATGTCATAATATAAATTTATTTTAAATTTAGAATATTCTACATAAAAAGGATGTAATAGTAGCTATAGTCAAATGAATGTTTAATAACCATAACAATTGTATAAAAATTAAGTTAAACTTAGTTAAATTTAGAGTATTATGTATAAAATAAAGTAATAATAGTTATAGCTAAATAAATGATCAATAATGGTAATAATGCATATATATACACTAGATTGATAATATGAACTTTTATATAAATTGTGAGGACTATGGAGAGGATGTTGAAAAGCTTTGTTATAAAAGATAAATGCTTCTATATAGAATAGAATATAAAGATGTAATACTGTTGGATGATTTCAGGATGATGTAATGAAATGCCATAATATAAATTTATTTTAAATTTAGAATATTTTACATAAAAAGGATGTAATAATAGCTATAGTCAAATGAATGTTTAATAACAATTGTATACATACACGTATATTAGAATGAAGATATGAGTTTTTTATGTAAATTGCAAATGAAGACTATTGTGAGAAAGCACCGGAGCTTTGTAACCAATCGACAGCCTGTAAGTAATTGGAGAAGGGTTTTTATTTTGTGTGTGTTTATGTCTGTTTGTTTTATGTTTGTCTAAAAATAAAAACTTTTTTATTAAAAAAAAAAGATTAGGCTAGGAATAACGCCAGAATGTTTCCTTCCTGCCTTCCTTACAGGATTACCCTGTAAAGTGGGAAAAAAACAAAAGGAGATTTCTTCCAAAACCGCTTCTCCCAACTGCTTAGAAAGTTAACAACCGGTTCTCCCCGAATAGGTGCGAACCGGCTGAATCCCACCACTGCCTTGCATGCCCAGGACCTTCTGCACATGTACAGAGTGTCAAAATGACGTCCGAGCAGAGCCTGCTACCGAGTGCGCCTGGCAAGCAAGTAAGCAAACAGCGGGGTGGGGTGGGGGGTGAGGATCCGCTGTGCCACGCAATTTAGATTAGTTAGAAAGCAGGAAGAACCGGTTTGCCCGAACAGGTAGCACTTTTTTTTACTACCGGTTTAGGCAAACAACTGGCATCTTTGCTACCAGCATTTCACCCCTGCTCTGTTCCATGGGTTGATTGTTCTCACTGTCAGAAAATTTCTCCTTATTTCCAGGTTGAACCTCTCCTTGGTCAGTTTCCATCTATTGTTCCTTGTCTGGCCTTCAGGTGCCTTGGAAAATAGCTTGACCCCCTCCTCTCTGTGGCAGCCCCTCAAATATTAGAAGATGCTATCCTGTCTCCCCTGGTCCTTCTCTTCACTGGACTAGCCATGCCCAGTTCCAGCAACCGTTCATAGTATGCTTTAGCCTCCAGTCCCCTAATCATCCTGGTTGCTCTTCTCTGCACTCTTTCTAGAGTTTCAACATCTTTTTTGTAGTCTGTGAGCCAAACTGGATGCAGTACTCTAGGTGTGGTCTTACTAAGGCTTTATAGAGTGGTATTAGTACATCACTTGATCTTGATTGTATCCCTCTGTTAATGCAATTTAGGATTGCATTGGCTTATTTGGAGATGTGTTAGGAAGCAAGCTGTAGAAATTAGCCCCTTCCTCCGAGACAAATTATTTATGCTTAGAAATCTGTTCCATGCCGAAAGACACAATGTGAGGCAATGATTAATAATATTGCAAGCTTCAGAAAGAAGTTCTCTGGTGCTCTGCTCACTTTCTGAGCATGAAATTGGATTAATGCAGAGATAGCGTTTGAAATCAATAGAGGAAATCAGCAGTGATGTCAAAACTCACTGGTGCTAAGCTGTTTATGGAGTGAAATTAATGCTTGTGAGCCATAAGCGGTTTCCCTTTCTGTAAGAAATCCCAATTTAGTAAAATGCCTTCAACTTTTCTGTCAAATGTACGAGGAGATTCTTTAATTAGTACTTTTGTTATTTGCGTGTCAATGTTTCTTCAAGAGAAGTTATCAGCTGTAATTCCAGGCCAGAGGGGAGGGGAAAAGAGACATGAAGGGAGGAGAGGGGAAGGAGAGGGAAAGAAGGAAGAATGAGGAGAGGAGAGAAGAGAGGAAAAGAAATGGAGGAGAGGGGGAGGGGAGAGGAGAGGAAAAGAGAAATGAAGGGAGGAGAGGGGAGGGGAGAGGGGAGGGAAAGAAGGAAGAAAGGAGGAGAGGAAAAGAGAAATGAAGGGAGGAGAGGAAGAGAGAAATGAAGGAAGGAGAAGAGGAGAAGGAAAGAAGAATGAGGAGGAGAGGAAAAGAAATGGAGGAGAGAGGGAGGGGAGAGGAGAGGAAAAGAGAAATGAAGGGAGGAGAGGAGAGGGGAGGGGGAGGATAGGGAAAGAAGGAAGAAAGGAGGAGAGGGAAAGAAATGAAGGGAGGAAAGGGGAGAGGAGAGAGGGAAAGAAGGAAGAAAGGAGAGGAAAAGAGAAATGAAGGGAAGAGAAGGGAAGGAGAGAGAAAGAAGGAAGAATGAGGAGAGGAGAGAAGAGAGGGAAAGAAATGGAGGAGAGGGGGAGGGGAGAGGAGAGGAAAGAAATGAAGGGAGGAGAGGGGAGGGGAGAGGAGAAGGAAAGAAGGAAGAATGAGGAGAGCAGAGAGGAAAAGAAATGAAGGGAGGAGAGGGGTGAGGGGAGAGGAGGGAAGAGAAGAGAAGAATGGGATGGAGGAGAGGAGAGGAAAAGAGAAATAAGGGGAGGGGAGGAGGACCTGATCAGCAAAGTGGAGGGACTCAATTGCAGTGACGGTGGATATATTGTTGGGAAACTGGAAAGACCAGCATAGGGACAAAACTTCATGGAGAAAATCTATATGGTCACTACAAGTTGAAACCAATTTGATGGCACATAATCAACCACTCAATCAATCCTTGCAGTGATGTAATGTTTGGAAGGTTGCTTCTTGAAGAATCCCAGACAACTTTTTTGCCACCATTTGGAAGCGATGGCATGAAAATGTGGAAGGACAACTTGATACACTTCCAGCCTCGGTCCCGCTCCTTCCACACTTTCATTTCCTTGTTTCCACAACAAACGAAGCCATTCTAAGAACTGAAGAAGCTTCTTGGAAGAGAAGCAAAACCTTTTCAAAGAAAACACTTCAGAAAGCCCAGTTGGAAAACTGCAACCTGGAGGCTGAAGGGTCCCCGTAGTCATTCTAAGCAAGTTTGGCCCCACTTGTTCTTCAACAATGTGCTTATTTTTTCCCCCTTCTGCTTCCCGTCACAGAAGTGTTGTGGAAGTGAGATGTTTGGCAGAAAGACAGCATGAGACTCCCACTCCAGTGCCAGGTCTAGAAGGGAGGGAGAATACAGTAGGACGGCTGCTGCCACTGAAAATCTCCTCTTAATTCCGCCAGTGGATTGGCACACGGTATTTCATCCAAACTCATTTCTGGCTCCGGGTAAATTCTTTGGCTCAGTGGTGCAGCAATTCAAGCAATGGTGTAGCGTTGCGCCAAGTTCTTTGCCTTTCTAAGGGAAGTTATCAGTAGGGAAAAATTGCCTTTTTAATGCAAGAGAGACAGAACTGCTTTGTTTCACTCAACAAGCAGCACTTGCTCAGAGGCTGAAATACACCAAATAAATGAGATGAAGAGTGCAAAGTAGAGGAGAGAGGGAAGGGAAGAAGAGACGGATAGGAGAGAGGACATGGGGGGGGGGAGAGGAGGAGAGAAAGAAGGAGTGGAAAGGGGAGAGAGGAGAAGGAGAGAGGAAGGGGAAGTAGAGAAGGGAAGGAGGACAGAGGGAAGAAAGGAGGTAGGGAGGAGGAGGAGAGAAGGAGAAGAAAGGGATGGATAAGGTACAAATATAATGTATGGAGAGCAGAAGAGCCAATAATCGTTTTTGGGAGTTGATGGTAAGACGAATCGATGTAAACATTTAACCACATAATACGATGCTGGCTATGTAGTAGGATACATGTGGTGATTTGTTATGAAAATGAAAAAATAAAAACTTTATAAATCAATAAGCAGCACATAGCAAGGTCTGCCATAAAATAAAGCTAAAGGGGACACAGAGCAACAGAGTTGGAAGGGACCTTGGAGGTCTTCTAGTCCAATCCTGCTCAAGCAGAAACCCTACACCCGTGATGGCAAATCTTTTGGGCACTGAGTGCCAAAAGCGGAGTGCACGCGCGCACACTCATCGGGGTTACAACCTGGAATAGGAGCTGCTCAGGGGGCTTGTGTGTGCGCCAGAAAATGAATGTCTGGTTTCCAGCGCGCACATGCGCACCGATCAGCTGGCCAACATTCATGCTCAAG
The DNA here is from genome assembly GCF_964273705.1 of Natrix helvetica. Classification (NCBI taxonomy): domain Eukaryota; kingdom Metazoa; phylum Chordata; class Lepidosauria; order Squamata; family Natricidae; genus Natrix; species Natrix helvetica. The sequence goes on from NC_138556.1 coordinate 4,670,929, forward strand.
CTGGAAAATGGAAGGCCAGCTCTTCCAGTTTCTGGCAATAGCGCATGCACAAAGGTCAGCTGATAGTTGCGCACTCATGCGCCCCAGAAACCCAAAAGATGAACGGGCAACGGCATGCTTGCCAGGCGACATGGATACGTTTGCCACTTTGGGCAGATGTGCCATAGGTTTGCCATCACGGCCCTACACCATTCCAGACAAGTGACTATCTTCTTGAAAGTCTCCAGTGATGGGGAACTCATAACTTCTGAAGGCAATCCCTTCCCCTGGATTATTGTTCTCAATCTCTCCTTACTTCTGGGTTGCTTCTCTCCTTGATTAGTTTCCATCCATTGTCTCTTGTCCTGCCTTCTGGTGCTTCAGGAAATAGGCTGACCCCCTCCTCTTTGGGGCAGCCCCTCAAATATTGGAACACTGCTCTTGTGCCAGCCCTAGTCCTTCTTTTCACTAGAGTAGACGAACCCAATTCCTGCAACGGTTCTTCATATGTTCTGGCTTCATGTTTCGTATGAGACTAAAACATATCACAGTTCTTCATATAATGTAGATCGTATGTATGTATGTATGTATGTATGTATGTATGTTGCATTTGGGCATACCAGGGGTTGTGACACAATACACACACACACACACATATATATATGCACATACATATACATGTATGTATGCATTGTGTCACAACCCCTGGTATGCCCAAATATGGGAGGGAGCATACTGCTTCCCTTTTCTGTCTATCGGCTCACCCTAGGAGCCATCCAGGCAGAAAGCCATTTTTTTATGTTGCTGTCAGGCCTGTAGTTATATTCTTTTTAGGATCTTTGGCCTGCCACACTTTCTTATAATTTTCTATGCTGTTTCAATAGTGTAGTAGTTGGGAGGGGGGAATAGAAAGGAGTAGGATTGTGGAATGTATTGTTATGGATTTTCTTAGAAGCTCAAGGTCGTCTTTTGTCTCCGCACCTCGACACCTGACCGGAACCAGAGGGGTGTAAATGCCAGCGTGGAAGATGATGATTGGAACATGTGATGGATTTGTGGGTGTGGGGATAGATCATGAACTTTCAACTGGGTGAACCCACAGGATGTAATTCAGAGTTGGAATTTTCCATAGCCGTGCTAAATTGCCTGTAGAATAAATTGGACCTTTAAGGATGTTTTGCCTTGGACAATGATTTATTTCTGCATGGTATTTAGAACCCTAACAGTTGCCTTGTTACATTTGTGCTGTAACGAGTACATCCCTTTATTTATTTATCAGCACAAATGCAATGTGTGTGTGTGTGTGTGTGCGCATATGTATGTGTGTGTGTGTGTGTGTGTATACACGCACACACATCCAGTTTGTATCTCGTAACTCGCATATATCAAATCACTTTGTATATCATAGTTCTTCATATACACTAGTCCTTTTATATTGAACCATATGCATTCTAGGAGGCTTTCATTCACTTTAGCAACAGCAATGTTGAGCTCAATTGTGGTCGTAAGTCAAGGAGTACTTGTACTCTGCAATTATGATGGACTCAGGCCAAACCTGGGGTATGGAGACAGTCAGTGGAAGAGCTACTTGTTTCCTAGTCTCATAATAAAGTTCTTTAATGAGAGTCACTCATTAAAACAGAATGATGAAAGATTCTGGAGAGGTGAAAGGAAAGACGACCTTCACGCATCCCATTTTTTGAGGTTGAGGCTCAATATTTTTAGACAGAATACAGAATATCAAGAGTTGGAAGGGAACCTAGAGGTCTTCTAGTCCACCCCCTGCTCATGCAGGAGGCCCTACTATTCTAGACAAATGGTTGTCCAAACTCTTCTTTAAAGCCTCCCGTAATGGAGCACCCACAACTTCTGGAGGCAAGCTGTTCCACTGATTAATTGTTCCCACTCTCAGGAAGTTTCTCCTTAGTTCTAGGTTGGATCTCTCTTTAATGATCTTCCACCTGTTACTTCTTGTCTTCCTCTCATTGCGGGCATACATAGTAGCCCAATCCTGATATGACTTTTGCATGGAGAGGACCCCAAATTCGCTATTTAGCACAAGGAATGAGTCAGTTCATGAGGATGTAATCTTAACTTTCTTGAATGCTGACAATAATGAAGAACCTTGAAGAATGAACCTTCAGGTGTAAACCTTGAAGAGTGAAGAATGCTGACAACATAAAGAACCTGTTCTGCTTCCCCAATGGACAGAAAAAGAAGATGAGCAAAGAATCAAACAGAATTCATGTAGCATATTAACTGTCAGGGTTCCAAGTAACACCCGCAACAAAAGAAGACTCAGAGGCTTGAAGTTCCTCAAAGTTTCATTTTATTCGAAATGTCCTATGGGCACATCTGGGAAAACCCGAATCTGAAAGCTTCCAGGTTTCCCCCACCGAAATGAAACTCCAGTCCCTGCCCAGCACCCACATGTCCAATCAATGCACCATCCAAAACTGGAGATGCCTCCCAGTCACACCACTCCAGGTGCAGGGCAAGATGTCCTTGACACTCTGAGAAAGGAATGTTATTTGGACTATATATCTCCCATACTCCATATAACCCGCCCTCCCATTTTCCCACAGCATTAAGTGTGACAGGCCTGAAGGCCCAATGCAAAAGATGGCTTCCAGGCCTGACATTAATGTTGGCTAATTTATGGCTTGGTAGGTATAGAAAGGTAATTAGCGTGGATCAGTGGTGGGTTTCTAAATTTTTTGGAACCTACTCTGTGGGTGTGGTCTGCTTTTTGGGAGTGGCTTGCTGGCCATGTGACTGAGTGGGAGTGGCTTGCCAGCCATGTGACTGGGTGGGAGTGGCTTGCTGGCCATGTGACTGGGTGGGAGTGGCCAAGACGATGTCACTGAATTCTTTGCCCCAATGGATGAAATCCAAAAGTATGAAAGAAAACACCAATTATGTAAGGAAAGGTCACTAAAATGTATAAGGAAATATTATTAGTTCTTGATCATTATTAATGTGTAGATAACTGAGGGACATTACACACCCACACCCACACAAACTGTGACAGTGCCAGGAAAACACCAAAAAATAAGAATCCCCCCCAAGACTGCAAATGAAACCAATTTTTTTCCATAAACCTACGGACAGGAAAGACAAAGCCACTGGAATAAAAACCATCAAGGCATTGTGGGAAATTATAAAGGACAGTGCCAAGAAGCTCACAGATCAGCAACCACCTCAGAATTACCTAAACAACCAGGGTGAAAGACACTAAATCTGGCAAAGCTGCCTTGCACCATCCTGGCCTGCCCATAGAAAAACAGCCACTTTGAGACACATAAAACTGGTCTGAACACTTAAAAGCAACATATTGCATCACAAAGAAAACATTTGCAAAAAGGAATAACATTTCTTGTAGTAAATATATTTTATAAACAATTAAAAAATAAAAATTCCCTTAAAAATAATTTAAAAAAAAAGATATTCTATAAATAAAAATATCCTTTAAAAACATTGTTAAGTATTCTGCACACAATAATTTATACTGTAACCATTTCAAGGTAGTCTACCAGCAATAATTTATACTGTAACCATTTCAAGGTATTCTACACACAATAAATTGAAGTAAACCATTTTAAAATATTCTATACTCAATACTTTTAAGTAAAACAATTTTAAAAAAATTTATGCACAATAAATAAAATATTCTTTTAAAAAACATTAAAAGAATAAAAGAAGAAAAAAAACCAGGTCACTTACCAGCAGGCAGAATCAGCAGCTCTCTGATGTGATGGATGCAGCAAGGAGCAGGCAGGCAACGAGGCAGCAGGACAGGTAAACTTGCCGGACTGGACTAGGGTTGCCGGTTAGCTAGGCACGCCGCCTGGCAGGCTTAGCCAGCCAGGCGAGGCTCAAGGGGGGGGGGGCGCTTTCGGCTGCATGGTGTACGCCAGCTCACGGCAAGCCTTCCCTCACGAAAGCTAGCCTGCCACCGTCGCCCACCCGCTTTCGGCCATGCGGCATACACCAGCTTGTGGCTTTCGCGAGGGAGTTAGATGCTATGTAGTCATAACAAAAAATTTTCTAGAAAGCCAAGGTCATCCTTTGTCTTTACACCTCTGCACCTGATCGGAACTGGATGGGTGGAACTGCCAGCATGGCAGCGGAAGATTGGACCATATGATGGACTTGTGGGTGTGGGGGGGAAAGATCTTGAACTTTCAACTGGGTGGGGAAAACCGGGAAGCTTTCAGATTCAGGTTTTCCCAGATGTGCCAACATGGCTCTCTTCATAAATTGGAATACTTTGAGCAATACTTTGTCTCGGACTCTGATTTACTTTTGGATGCTATTTGGAACCCTGACATTAAGCTTCAAAAAGAGGGTGTGAGAAAGAGCAGAGGGGACACGGCTGGACATCGGAGAAACCCTGCCACGGAGAGTGATATTCAACGCAAAGCCAGTTCCCTATCTCCGTGTCTCGGTACCCAGAAGAAGGTGGTTTAACTTTAAAGAAATTGAGCTAAGCATACAGGAAAAAGGATCTGCCACTAGGTCAAACTGGGTGCCATGCGTATATATAGATTTTTTCATTAAAGGAGTGCAGATTTAGAGGCCCCAGTTATTACTTCCAGTGACTTGAGGCCCTGAGGGGCAGCAGGAGAATGGAAAAGAGCAGAGCAGCCTGCTCTCGGAGTTGATGCTCACTGAATCCGAAAGGTCATATCATGTTTTCTGGCAATTGACTCAATGGGTTTGGATTCGACAACATAAGGTCGGGCTGTTTCCACTCAGTGCATGTTTACTGGGAAATGTGCCTTCCAGTTGTTTTCACATTGACCTTATTACCCTGCTTCACTGATGAGGTTGGCACGGAGTCTACTTTTGGCAAGCGGTCGTGAGTGTGGAGGGAGGGGCGTGGTGTGGGGGGTGCTTAAAACTCATTGGTGCAGGGTGAGCCAGGAGGCCATGCGCAAGCTGGAGCCTTGGCTGGCTCTCTCATCCCATCTTCAAGAGCCAAGTCCTCCTACCTCTTGCCCGCTCAAGTCTTTGGGGATGAAGCTTTGCTGCTGGAGATATGGAATAGAATAACAGAGTTGGAAGGGACCTTGGAGGTCTTCTAGTCCAACCCTTTGCTTAGCCAGGAAACTCTACACCACTTCAGACAAGTGGTTATCCAACCTCTTCTTAAAAACATCCAGTGTTGGACCATTCACAACTTCTGGAGGCAAATTGTTCCACTGGTTAATTGTTCTCACTGTCAGGAATTTTTTTCCTTAGTTCTAAGTTGCTTCTTTCCTTGATTAATTTCCATTGCTTCTTGTCCTGCCTTCAGATGCTTTGAAGAATAGCTTGACTCCTTCTTCTTTGTGGTAGCCTCTCAAGTATTGGAAGACTGCTATCATGTCACCCCTAGTCCTTCTCTTCACTAGACTAGCCTTGCCCAGTTCCTGCAACTGTTCTTCATATGTTTTAGCCTCCAGTCATCTAATCATCTTGGTTGCTCTTCTCTGAACTCTTTCTGATGATCCAATTCCCTGCTTGGGGTGCTCCTCCTTCTCATGGTTAATTGATTTCACAGATAATTATGGAACTCTATTACTGTAGGACATGATAAGAGAATCTGGTAAGTTTGTCAACATGTCCTTTGTCTCCTCTTATAGTAAACAGGATCAAGGCCAGGTTATTTAGAGTGGTGGTTTCATTTCATTATTAATTTATTAATTGATTTGAATTGTTTTGCTTGCCTTTATAATTCAAGGAAGCAAACATACAAGATTACAGAGAAAGCAACAAAGATGATTAGGGGACTGGAGGACAAAACATATGACAGACAGGGTGTGTCTAATCTACTGAAAAGAAGGACTAGGGGTGAGATGATAGCAGTCTTCCAATATTTGAAGGCCAGCCACAAAGAAAGGGCGGGGAGGTGTCAACCAATTCTTCAAAGCACCCGAAGACCGGACAAGAAGCAATGGATGGAAACTAATCAAGGAAAGAACCAACCTAGAAATAAGGAGAAATTTCTTGACAGTGGGAACAATTAACCAGTGGAACTACTTACCTCCAGAAGTTGTGGGTACTCCAACACTGGAGACTTTTAAGAAGAGATTGGACAACTATTTGTCTGAAATGGCATAGGGTCTCCTGCTTGAGCAAGTGGTTGGACCAGAATAACTCCAAAGTCCCTTCCAATTCTGTTATTCATACTTAATACTTCTTCTTCCTCCTATTTTTCCCACGACAACCTTGCGAGGTGGGTTGGAGTGAGAACAGTGAATTGTCCAAAATCACCCAGCCAGCTTTCATACCTAAACTGGCACTAGAACACATGGCCTACTGATTCTTAAGACAGTACCTTAATCACTAGGCTAAATCATTCAGTTTATTCAGTTTAAGTATTGCCTCCTTTGCACGACTTCCACACTCCCATTCAAAGTAATATTGTGAAGAGAGAATTAAATTGTTTTAATGTGGGGGTAAAGTAGAATAAAATATGGATTAAAACATAAGAATGAAGACGTGGCATAAAAGGGACAGTTAGAAGCTTGCTTAAAGGGACAGGAAAATGTCATCAGCCTTCAACCACAACATGTTCCAGCAAATGTCCCTATATCAAAAGTCCAAAACCACAAGGTTCAATTAAAGTTCGTTAATGGCACGTAGTCCATACCTGTAACAAAAGGAGAAGTAAGACCCCCATCTCCTTATAAGGCTTTTTCCTCAAGGTAACCAATAAGAAATGAGTTAAGTGTTTCCGTGTTACACTGTCTTTGCGAATGTATAAGAATGCGTGCTTCAATAATGAACGGGGTTCAGAAATTCACAACGTTAGCCATGGGCTAACTTTTCTGAACCTGGCAGCCAAATAAACTTTTCCTGTATCCTGAGAAGTCTAAGCCTATCATTTTCTGCAACAGGGGAAGGGTAATGGGTATTGCGTGAATCTATTTTGAATAGATTTCTGAATCTGTGCCACTGGTTAATTGTCCCCCTAACAGCGAGGACAAAATTAACCGGTGGAACAGAAGTTGCCTTCAGACGTTGTGAGTGCTCCATCACCAGAGATTTTAAAGAAGAGACTAGACAGCCACTTATCTGGAATGCTATAAAGCCGGGGTGTCAAACTAGATTTCTTCCTAGGCCAGGGGTGTCCAAACTTGGGAACTTTAAGACTTGTGGACTTCAACTCCCAGAATTCCCCAGCCAGCTATGCTGGCTGGGGAATTCTGGGAGTTGAAGTCCACAAGTCTTAAAGTTCCCAAGTTTGGACACCCCTGGCCTAGGCCGAATCAGCATTGTAGTTCTCCATGGGGTGGGGGTGGGGAAACCAGGGCAGAGAGACGAGACAATGTCTCCTGCAGCACTTTATTGGCCATAACAAGGGGGCACATCATTTTTGCCCTCCCCGTCCTCCAGCAGCACTCTGCCAGTCAAAAATGAGCCACGTGAAGGCCCCCCAAGGCCTTCACATGGACTGTTTTTGGCCGGCGGAGTACTGCAGGAGGCCAAAGAGGCTGAAAATGGGCCGCAAGCGGGAGCCGCATGTGGCCTCTTTTGGCCAGCAGAGGCACTGCAGGCTGGATTTAATCACCCCGTGGACCGCATGCAGCCCGCAGCCGTTTGAGTTTGCCACCCCTTCTATAAAGTCTCCTGCTTGAGCGGAGGGTTGGACTAGAAGGCCTCTCGGGTCCCTTCAAGCTCCTCTTCTGATTGAATTGCCCATTGCCCTCCCCATCCTGGGCACGGTGAGGCATCTGAGGCGTTTCACACTACAGTGAAATGACCCATGCCATCTGGAGTTCTCCAGCCAAATTGTGTGCCCACAGCATCTGCCTGCCCCACATGACTGAAGGCTTCGTTTGTACTTCCACTTGGCATGGCGTGGCGTCTGGGGAGGAAGACAATTGGATAATGAATAAGCCGGGCTGAGGCCTTAGTCAGAAAATAACATTTGCTCTGATTACACTGACTCTGGGGTGACCTCTCCAGCTGTGCCCTATTTTGAAGCGCAAGAAGGAATTTCCGGTTCAGAAAATCCTCAGTAGCCTCACGGAGGCCGGGCAGTTTGGTTCTCCTTCCCCTGGAGAAGATGATTGGAACAGGCCTCAGGAAAGGCTTCACAAGGACCTTCAAAGATCTTTCTAACCAAAGGAGGAGGCGGATCAGAGCCACTCCTAAAGCCTTGGGCATGCCAATACCAGAGGTAAAGGCTAAGCTCTCAAGTCAACAGAGGTACTAATACTACTCTATAAAGCCTTAGTAAGACCACACCTAGAGTCCTGCATCCAGTTTTGGTCATCACACTATAAAAAAGATGTTGAGACTCTAGAAAATGTGCAGAGAAGAACAACCAGGATGATTAGGGGACTGGAGACTAAAACATACGATGAATGGTTGCAGGAACTGGGCATGGCTAGTCTAGCGAAGAGAAGGACCAGGGGAGACAGGATAGCAGTCTTCCAATATTTGAGGGGCTGCCCCAGAGAGAAGGGGGTCAGGCTATTTTCCAAGGCACCTAAAGGCCAGACAAGGAATAATGGATGGAAACTGACCAAGGAGAAATTCAACCTAGAAAGAAGGAGGAATTTTCTGACCGTGAGAACAATCAACCCATGGAACAGAAGTTGCCTTTGGAAGTTGTGGAAGCTTCATCCTGGAAGCTTTCAAGAAGAGACTGGACTGCCATCTGTCAGAAATGGTGAAGTGTCTCCTGCTTGAGTGGGCGGATTGGACTAGATGACCTACAAGGTCCATTCCAACTCTCTTAAGCTGTAAAAGCCTGGAAATAAGGATACATTTTCTGACAGAACAATCAACGGATAGAACAGAAGTTGCCTTCTGAAATTGTAGGAGCTTCATCACTGGAGGCTTTCAAGAAAAGACTGGACTGCCATGTGTCAGAAATAGTGTGGAGTCTCCTGCTTGGGCAGGAGGTTGGGCTAGATGACCTACAAGGTCCCTTCAAGCTCTGTTAATTTGTACCTTCAAATTTCAGTTAAGAAATGTTCAGTTTTACATATTAGAAAACAAAACCAGAATGTGAAAGTATAAGTGGTATTGATCTAGTAGATGACCCTCATTTTATTAAGGACCTGAAGTGCAGGTAATCCTTGAGTTACGACCACAGTCAAAATTTATGTTGCTAAGTGAAACATTGAGTTTTGTCCCATTTTACCACTTTGCTTGCCACAGTTGTTAAGTGAACCAGTGCAGTTCTTAAGTTAGTAACATGGTTGTTAAGTGAACCTGGCTTCCCCATTGTCGCAAAAGGGGAATGCATGACCCCAGGACACTGCAACGGTCATAAATATGAACCAGTTGCCAAGCATCTGAATTTTGATCATGTGACCTTGGGGATGCTGCAACAGTTGTGAAAAAAGTGTGAAAAATGACTGTAAATCCGTTTTTTCAGTCCCGTTCTAACTATGAACGGTCAATAAATGAACTGTTGTAAATCGAGGACTATCTGTACTTTACAAGAAAGTTCTTGCATTCTTCTGGCCATCATAGAATACCTTATGCTACCACGCTTCAAAATCTTGGTTTGGGTAGTTTAGAACTGCAATGTTTCTTTTCTTTTTTTAAAGAACTGTGATTAGCAAACATTGCCAAATATCTATGGAGATTCTCAGTCATCCAGATCACGATTGTCCCAAAGGGGCTTTTTTCAAAAGATAACTGGACTTTCTTTGGTTTTCCTTGAAGAAGTTTCGCTTCTCATCCAAGAAGCTTCTTTGGTTCTTCATCAGTTCAATTCTTCAGAATTGAAAAGGCTTCTTGGACGAGAAGTGAAACATCTTCAAGAAGAAGAGGGGGTCAAATTATTCTCCAATGCAGGCAGGACAAGAAACAATGGTTGGAAACTAATCAAAGAAAGAAGCAACCTGGAATTAAGGAGAAACTTCCTAAGAGTGGGGATAATTAACCAGTGGAACAGCTGGCCTCCAGAAATCATGGGTGCTCCAACACTGGAGGTTTTTAAGGAGAGACTAGACAGCCACTTATCTGGAATACTATAGGTTCTCCTGCTTGAACAGGGGGTTGGACTAGAAGACCTCCAAGGTCCCTTCCAGGTCAGTCATTCTAATTCTAAGAAAAGCCAAAGAAAGTCCAGTTGCCTTTTGAAAAAGCACTTTTGGGATTGCCAAATAGCAAAATAACACAAATCCATGATGCATGGAGAAAAATGATACAGAAAATGTAAAACCTCTTACTAAAAAAATAAGATAATTTACCATGTATCTAAAATATGACAAATAGTAAGTTTGCTGCTGTTCAGATAAATTATAAAATGTATCAAAATTGGATAGAAGTGTGGAACTTCCTTTGGATATTTCATTATTTAACTTTGGGATTATTTTTTTCCCTAAAGTAGAAATTGAAGAGGCCTTATTAATCTACACCTCAATTGTTACACCATGAAGAGTTTCCCAGTATTGGGCAATTGTTAATTTAGCTGCAGAAATTAAACAGATAATACATTCCTTATTTTCAAGCTTGAAATCCTGTAAATAATGCAGTAAGACAACCTCTAGGGAGCATTGAATGCTTTGTTTAGTAATGGTACTTATCACTCCAAAAATGTTCGGCAAAAATAGCATAGTTTTTTTAACCGCCACAAATTAAAGGCAGCCTCTTTTTCTTATAACCTCTCAAGCATTTAGAAGGATAATTTTGATACATGGGTAGCATTCTAACTGGAGTCAACGTATAATTTTCTGGCATGTATAATTTTCCCAATGCAATTCTTGTATGGAAGTTGAGATGATAGGATGTGATTCTAAAAGGCAATAAAAGCATTTGGACTCCCCCCCACCCCCTACTATAACAAGATGAGTAAACGCCAAACTCATAGCCTTTGTGTTCACCATTTGGTCTCCAGTCTGATTTTTCTTCTTCTAAGGGGTGAGTAGAATATAAATATTGGAAATATTAAAAAATCTGTTTGTGAGCTGATGGGGTAAAAAAATGAAATTTGTTGGAAATATGGCACGGGGCAGGCAATATGGTGACCCGTGAAGATGGATTTTGGGACCTGCCAAAGTACCTACCTTACGGTCATTGCCTTTTTCATAACTGGTTTAATTAAAAAAAATATTCTGTGCTCTTGGAATGTTTTGCAAGATTCAGGCAAATATCTTCTAACCCTGCCTTAGCACTTTTCTATATCTAATATTATTTTTTTCTCTGTTCAACTAAACTAGCAAGATTGCCACTAAGTCATTCTTATGCAGCTCCAATGTTCTTTTGTTTTCTGCTCAGGATACTTTCTTGGTCCTGAAAGAGGAGCTCAGCAAATTTTGGGTAACCTAAGGTGATTTTCCCCTGGAGATTTACAGGACAGCGTCTATTTTAATTTTAAGTAAAATATTCACTCTACTGCGAACATAGGCAGAATATATACCCTTTGGGATGTGTGCATACAGTTCCAGAATGCTAGCCAACTCTTATGAGAAAATTTCCAATAATGTGGGAGATTTCATTATCTGTAAAGCAAGTTAGGGCAAAAGATCCATCTCTTTGGCTAAAATGGGATATAATGGAAACAGAGTGCAATACTTATCCCTGTCCAGTAAATTGTCCCTTTTTATAACTTCATTATTAGCAAGGAAAAACCTGGTCTGGATATTTAGAGCAATTAACCAGTGGAACAACTTGCCCCCAGAAGTTATGAATTCTCCAACACTGAAACTTTTAAAGAAGAGATCTGAAATGATATAGGGTTTCCGGCCTGAGCTGCAGGTGGACCAAAAGACCTCCAAGGTATTTTCTATTGCTATTGCTATTTCTCTATTTCTCTATTTCTATTTCTCTATTTCTATTTCTCTATTCCTATCCTATTCTATTCTCTATCTCTTATTCTATTCTACTCTATTCTAATTTTGTTCTGCTCTGTTCTATTCTACTCTAATCTATTCTATTTTTATTCTATTCTATTCTATTCTGTATTCCGTTCCACTCTACTCCACTCCTTTCCACACTGTTCCATTCCATTCCACTCACTCCACTCCACTCCACTCTACCATACCCCTCTACTCCACTCTACTCCACTCATTCTACTTTACTCTACTCTACTCTACTCTACTCTACTCTACTCTACTCTACTCTAATCTACTCTACTCTATTCTATTCTATTCTATTCTATTTATTCTATTCTATTTATTCTATTCTGTATTCTGCTCTATTTTGTATTCCGTTCCATTCCATTCCATTCCACTCCACTCCACTCCACTCCACTCCACTCCACTCCACTCCATTCCATTCCATTCCATTCCATTCCATTCTATTCTATTCTATTCTATTCTATTCTATTCTATTCTATTATTTTTCGTTCTATTCTCTATTTCATTCCACTCCACTCCACTCCAATCCATTCCTATTCTATAGCAACGTGCTTCGTTGTCCTTCAGGATCTGTCCATGGTGCCAAAACCTTTTGCCCTGTTAGCTGCTTTGACTTACCGTATTTTTCGGAGTATAAGACGCACCCTTTTCCCTCAAAAAAGAAGGTGAAAATCTGGGTGCGTCTTATACACTGAATACAGCATTTTTGGCCTCCCAAAACCTCGCCCTCTTTGCAAAAATGGTCATGCATAGCCTTTAGGAGGCTTCCAGAGTGCTCCTGGGGGCTGGGGAGGGGGAAAATGAGCAAAAATGGGCCATTTTTCGCTCATTTCTCCCCCCCAGCCCCCAGGAGCACTTTATAAGTCTCCTAAAGGCTCTGCATGCCCTTTTTAAAATAAAAAATGGGCCCATTTTCGTGAAAAACGGGCCATTTTGGGGAGGTCTGCAGAGTGCAAAAACTTATTTTTTAAATTTCCCTCTTCAAAATCGTGGTGCGTCTTATACTCCAAAAAATACAGAAGCCACTGAGCAGCAGGTACTCCTTGGCTTTTAACTACAATTGTGGCCAAAATCTCTTATTGCGAAGCAAGTCAGTGGTTATGTGAGTTTGCCCCATTTTACGACCTTTCTTGCCACAGTTATTAAGTGAATCACTGCAGTGGTTAAGTCAGTGACATGTTGTGAAGTGAATTAAAAAGTGGCTTTCCCCATTGACTTTTCTGGTCAGAAGGTTGCAAAAAGTGATCCGGTTCCAGTTGCCGGGTGCCCGAATTTTGATCACATGACCACAGGGAAGCTGCAATGGTTATAAGTGTGAAAAACGGTCATAAGTTACTTTCTTCAGTGCTGCTGTAACTCCGAACGGTCACTAAACAAATGTTTGTAAGTAGACAACTGCCTGTAAAGGCATATATTAGTTATCAAGTGCCTTGCTTGCATTTTGTCGTCATTTATGTAATCATAATTTATTCTATAAGTTACCCTTGCTTCTTCAGTCCAGCTATGGAGGACATATCTGATGGCTGCTGCCCTCAATATTTGCTCCCTCCTCTGGCTGTGAAATCCTGGAATTTAGTCTTGAAATTCAGATGGGGCCTCACTGAATCTTTGATATATCAACATTGACATTTAAACATGCCCCTTATGCTTTCTTCGTAGAGTGAGCCATATAGATTAGATTTTTAGGGTTTTTTTTTAACAATCCTGCATTTTTATTTTTATAAATAACTGAAGGCAGCATACATATCTAATACTCCCTCCTCCTATTTTTCCCACAATAATCTCAGAGGTGCGTTCGGCTGAAAGAAAGGGACTTGTCTAAGGGCATCTAACCGGCTTTAATGCCTAAGGCAGGTGTCAAGCCGGCCTCCTTCAGCAACCAAGAAAGAAACCACTTAACTCTGTTTTGCAGAATTAAGAGTACTTGTACTGGTTATGAAAAGATAGCAGCTAAGCAAAGCAAGATCTGAGGCAAAAGCGTGCGAAATCATACATATCAATATGTGACCAAACTCCCTCTCCCGGGTAACCCTCATCCCACTGTCCAATCTGCAAATCCCTTAGGTGTCATGTTCCATCTTCAAGGAGCCATCATCAGGTTGGTATGCAGGACGGTTGGCCTTGACCGACACCAAGCGCTAATCTCCAGCATGCGCAGTAGACGGTGAGACCAAAACTCCCTTTTTACAATCTCTCCTGTACTTAAACTTCCCCTCCCAAATACCAGCCCCCCCTCCCCGTTTCAATGGCAGCCGAAAGCAAATAGCGAAACAGAGGCTGACAGCAGGACTAGAACTCACAGTCTCCTGGTGATTGGGTTAGTCTCCCAGGTAGCTTTCATGCCTAAAATGGGACTAGAACTCACAGTCCCCTGGTGATTGGCTCAAAGTCCTCCAGGTAGCTTTCATGCCTAAGGCAGGACTAGAACTCACAGTCTCCTGGTGATTGGGTTAGTCTCCCAGGTAGCTTTCATGCCTAAAATGGGACTAGAACTCACAGTCCCCTGGTGATTGGGTTAGTCTCCCAGGTAGCTTTCATGCCTAAAATGGGACTAGAACTCACAGTCTCCTGGTGATTGGGTTAGTCTCCCAGGTAGCTTTCATGCCTAAAATGGGACTAGAACTCACAGTCCCCTGGTGATTGGCTCAAAGTCCTCCAGGTAGCTTTCATGCCTAAGGCAGGACTAGAATTCACCTTTTCCTGGTTTCTAGCCTGGTGCTTTAACAACTAGATCAACCTGATGCTAACTATTGAAATGTTTGGACATGCACACCGACACAGAAACAGCATCTTTCCTCTCCTTTATCCATATCCTGATTCAAAAATGCTATCTCTATTCCTAAAAAAACCTGGCCGGAATGGAGTTAGCAATTTAAATTGCTTTGGCTCGTTCTAGGACAGCTTAAACCCTCCACATTTCTGAAATGTTTTGGGATTTTTCCTTCCCTCCATGTTTTTTTTAAATCCAAAAGCATTAAGCGGATTTGGGAGCTAATAGGCTTATGACTCAAGGTGTTTTTCTTGGCTTTTCAGAACAAAGTTCCCTTCGTCATTTCTGTCATGACAGGTGCAGCTACTGCCATAGATGTTTGACGATGCAGCGGAGTTTATGAGCTGCCTGGAGCTGCAGAGGTGACTCATTCGGAGCTCTGGAACCATCAACCTCTGCCCTGCAAGAGGCTCTCCTGGTCACTGAGAAAGCTCTTTGACACCTGCAGTTCACACCTTAGTTTATGTGAGTTTCCTCCCAGGAGTTCTTGAAATATCCAGGAGTAAAATAGCAGCAACGGTTGGGGGTGAATCCTAAGGGTTGCAGCTGAAAGATAGTCCAAGGAAGCTAACCTTCATGAGTGTGGCTGTGCATCCTACCAGGTGTTGTGGTCTGTCAGCCGCCGGCCCCTCCAGCAACCGAATCAAAGGAAGAGAAGGAGGAGGCGGCATGGGAGACAGAGTCAGCATCAGGGCAGAAGGAGCTCTGAGGGGGAAGAAGGAATGGAGTTGGCAGAAAGAGAGAGAGACAGAGGCAAAGCCTCAGCCCTCAGATGGAGAGTCCACAGCCCCCAGGTCAGGAGGTGGCTGATGAGGAAGAGGAGGAACAGCGGTGGGACTTGAATCTAGGTCTGCATGGTGCTTGTTCCAACACATTCTACACTGGATCCCATTAATAGTAATCTAGTAGTAGTAATCATCAGCATCAGCATCTTGGTGTTGGTTTAACACCTCCTCCACTGGAGGTAGTAATAATCTTTATCGACAGGATCTTTTTTGGTGTTGGTTCAACACTTTTCCCACTGGATCACCCTAGTAGTAATCTAATAGTAGTAATCAACATTGTTAACCTTCTTGGTTTTGGTTCAACACTGGATCACACTAGTATTAATCTAATAGTAGTAATCATCATAGACCATATCCTTCCTGGTATTGATTCAACACCTTTCCCACTAGATCACACTAGTAGTAATCTTGTAGTAGCTATCATCATTGTCAACTTCTTTCTTGATTTTGGTTCAACACATTCCCCACTGGATTACACTAGTAATCTAATCGTAGTAATCATAGACAACATCCTTGTTTTGGTTCAACACCTTTCTCACTAGGTCACACTAGTAGTAATCTAGTAGTAGTAATCATCAGTGTAATTCTTCTCCCCCTCAAGCACAGCCCTCAGTGTAACCCACCATAATGCTTGTTTTGGATCCTCCTTCTGCTATTCTGAGGCCATTTTCAAGATATAACAACAAGTAGAATCTTCTCCTGTGGTCATGTTTTTTCCTAAATATCTCAGAAAAATACAGCTCAACTTGTATGCAGTTGCTGCTACTGTGGATAGTAACTGTAATATAAAGCAAAGTCTGGACTGGAATCAAAGACTCTAAAATTACAATTTCTATTTAGTCATGCAGTAATTGTTCTACTTTAGGAAACGCGGTGGCAGGGTGGCTAAGATGCTGAGCCACTTCGATTAGAAAGGCCAGCAATTCGGCGGTTCGAATCTCTAGCACCCCGTAACGGAGTGAGCTCCCATTACTTGTCCCAGCTTCTGCCAACCTAGCAGTTCAAAAGCTCGTAAAACTAATGTTAGGGTTCTAAATACCATGCAGAAATAAATCATTGTCCAAGGCAAAACATCCTTAAAGGTGCAATTTATTCCGCAGGCATGTTAGCACAGCTAACAATTTATTCCGCAGGCATGTTAGCACAGCTATGGAAAATTCCAACTCTGGAAGTACATCCTCTGGGTTCACCCAGTTGAAAGTTCATGATCTATCCCCACACCCACAAATCCATCACATGTTCCAATCATCATCTTCCACGCTGGCATGTACACCCATCTTCTTCCGGCCAGGTGTCGAGATGCGAAGACAAAAGATGACCTTGGCTTCTACAAAAGAATGTCAACAATCCATTCTACAATCCTACTCCTTTCTATTCCCCCCTCCCAACTACTACACTATTGAAACAGCATAGAAAATTATAAGAAAGTGTGGCAGGCCAAAGATCCTAAAAAGAACATAACTACAGGCCTGACAGCTGCAAGTAGAAAAATAGGAACCACCTTTGGAGGGAAGGTAACAGCGTTCCATGCTCCTTCGGCGTTTAGTCATGCCGGCCACATGATCATGGAGATGTCTTTGGACAGTGCTGGCTCTTCGGCTTTGAAACGGAGATGAGCACCACCCTCTAGAGTCGGGAACGACTAGCACATATCTGTGAGGGGAACCTTTACCTTAATTGTTCCCCTTTCCTATTATTCAGTCCAGCCCACCTCACAAGGTAGTTTTGTGAAAGCCATATACGTTTTGGGAAGAAGAATGTGGGAAGAAGAATATTCACATAATCTTTGACTTTCAAGTGGTGAGTCTATCCACAGATAATCATTGTGTCAAGGTTCCAAATAGCATCGAAAAGTAAACCAGAGTCCAAGACAAAGTTCCAATTTATGAAGAGAGCCATGTTGGCACATCTGGGAAAACCTGAATCTGAAAGCTTCTTGGTTTTCCCCACCCAGTTGAAAGTTCAAGATCTTGCCCCCACACCCACAAGTCCATCCCATGGTCCAATCTCCCACCGCCATGCTGGCAGTTCCACCCATCCAATTCTGGTCAGGTGCAGAGGTGCAAAGACAAAGGATGACCTTGGCTTTCTAGAAAGAATTGTGTTATGGCTACATCGCATCTAACTCCATACAATCCCCCCTCCCATTTTCCCACAATAGAAAATGCAAAGCAGAATAATAGAAAGTGTGGCAGGCCAAAGATCCAAGAAGAATATGGCTGCAAGCATGACACATTGCTTGTCGTATTACAGGTTAGTCCATCATGATATTAATCCCATATTGCAGATGAAGAAACTGAAGTTGAAGAATTTTCTACAAAATGTGTCTTCATTTTCATTTTTGAGCATAGCACACATTAAATTAATTTAATTTGGGAAACAAATATCAAGGTTAAAGATTTAGATGCGATAGTAAATGATATTCCTAAAAGATGGAATTTGTCGTTTTAGGAAGAAGTTTGGCTCACTTGAGACAGGGTTCAGCGAAGAAAACAATTTTATGTAACGGGAAAGAAAAGTATCCCCTTAATATTAAGATATATTGTCAGTTTTGGAGAAGTCTTTATATTCTAAAAATGAGAAAATGAAGTAATATTCCTTTTACATATCCAGGTTTAATGATAAACGTAAGGACTGAATTAAATCCCATTGGGATGCAAATGGATATTATAGGGCCCTCTTTTTTGTATATTAGTTTATGCAGGTAATTTCATTATATAATCACTTTTTTGTTGGCATTATGGTTGTTTGTATTTGTATATAATAAAACAGTAAAAGAACATGAAAATATAAAAGTTCAGGCTGAAGAGAGATTTTTCCGCCAAACACTTCAGATTCAGAATTCATTTTTTAAAAAAATAGGAGAAAAAGAATAAAAAATGTTGCTTGAATATTCTTAGAACAGCAAGATAGTTATCTGGTTACTTAGGTACTTCCTGTATTACATAATGTTCTTTAATTGGTCATATAAATAAAATAATTGCCTGGCATCCTGAGAGAAAATGGCTAAAAATAACACAAGATTAGTATTTTTAAAATCTTTTCTTGAACTACCCTACTTAGAATTTCTGGTTGGTTAATAAAAACTACAGTTTGGGAGAAAGTGGCTTTTTTTTCTTTTTATTGTAACCCCTTTTATTGGGGTGGAGTCGGGGCCATTCAATTGAGCTGAGCATTTACTTGCTGGGTGCCCTTCCTGACACCTACGCAGAGTTCGCAGCAAATATTTTCTCTTTGCATTCTGATAGAGAACTTGTCAGCCCTGGATCCATCTTTGATGGGAATCTTCAGGGCTGTGGATGGGCAAGCTGTGGGAACGGGAGGGGGAAGGTGAAGATAATGTGGGTGTGTAATCATAATATTTTCCCCTTGGGAGTCAAGGACATTCAGCCTGCACCTTGGGAGGCGTGACTGGAAGTGATTGATAGAAACATCTATTGCTGCCTAGGATTGGCCTCTCAGCCTCCTGAGTGTGAGGTGAGCATCTTGACCTGTGCGGTTTTGGCGAAAAGGACCTAACATTGCTTTAAAATAAAATTTTTTTAAAAAATGAGATGGTTGGATTACTTTGGAACATGCAACTCTGTAAAATTATCCATGAGTAACTTCTGAGTTTTTCCGATTTCATGGTGAATTAAAAAATCCGATATAGGACCCTGCAGGGTGCTCTAATCTTATTTTTGAGAGATTCAATAGCAAATGATTACATGTTTTGGTCCAATTGCTACCAGGGGCTATTTTACTTGATTTTCAGTTGCCTAGAGAGGCGGGATATTGCAAAATAATAAATATATGCTGAGATTATTCCCTTAACTTCTTAAAAGCTCGGTGATAGCTTTTCACAACTGCCTTAAACTGTCCTGGAGAACACAGTTTTTGTCCTGATTATTTTTCTGGTAACGGCTTCCTAGTACTCCACAAGGGGCTCCCTCTGGTAAGGGGGAAGATCCAACATTAGAAATTAAGTTCGGTCTGGACATACACTGGCAACACCGGGTTATCAGTTAGTACAGAATAAAAGTTGGGAACAATCTTGGAGATCTTCTAGTCCAGGGGTGTCCAAACTTGGGAACTTTAAGACTTGTGGACTTCAACTCCCAGAATTCCCCAGCCTGGGGAATTCTGGGAGTTGAAGTCCACAAGTCTTAAAGTTCCCAAGTTTGGATACCCCTGTTCTAGTCCAACTCACTGCTCAAGCAGAAGACCTTATACCAGGGGTGTCAAACTCCATTTCATTGAGGGCCGCATTGGGGTTGTGTTTGACCTCAGGGAGGCTCGGGAGCATGGCATGGCAGGGGTGGGCATGGCCAGCTTAACATCACTCATTCCGAGGGCACCAGTGATGGCCAAGTCCTAAGGCAGGATTTCCCTCAGACCCTCCCTCCTTCCCTCTCCATTCTTCTTTCTTCTCCCCTCTTCCCATCTTTCTTTTTCTTTGTCCTTCCTCTTTCCCTTTCTCCTTTCCTGTCCCTTCTTGGATGCTGAAATGCAAAACGGGAAACATTTCTCCTTTTGTTTGTTTGTTTGTTTGGCTAGCCCTCTGCCAGCGAAAACAGCCCTCCCCCCCCGGACTCAATGGTGGGATTCAAATTTTTTACTACCAGTTCTGTGGGTGTGGCTTGATGGGTGTGGCATGGCTTGGTGGGCATGGCAGGGGAAGGATACTGCAAAATCCCCATTGCCTCCCGATCAGCTGGGACTTGGGAGGCAGAAAATGGATGGGGGCAGGGCCAGTCAGAGGTGGCATTTACTGGTTCTCCGCACTACTCAAAATTTCCGCTACCAGTTCTCCAGAGCTGCTCAGAACCTTCTGAATACCACCTCTGCCTGGGCTCTGTTTTTGCTGGCAGAGGCACCATGGACCAGTCCTTCCCTGTTTCCAGGGTGGCCCCACGGGGCAGATTTAAGCACCCTGTGAGCTGGATCCGTCCCGCAGGCCTTGAGTTTGACACTCTTGCCCTACCCATTCAGGACAAGTGGCTGACCAATCTCTTCTTAAAGTCCCCCAATGATGAAGCACCCAGAACTTCTGAAGGCAAGCCGTTCCATTAATTGATTGTTCTAATTGTCAAGATATTACTCCTTATAATAATAATAATAATAATAATAATTTTATTTGATTAGCCGCACCCCTCTCCCGAAGGACTCGGGGCGGCGTACAATCAAGCAGATAAAAAATACACATAAGACAAACATATATACAAAAACAGAGACATATACATATGTGCATGGACTACTCCTTAGTTCTGGGTTGTCTCCTTTCATAATCTTCCACCCATTGACTTCGTGTCCTTCCCTCAGATGCTTTAGAGGACAGGTTGACCCCCCCCTCTTTCTTATTGCAGCCCCTCAAAGATTGGAAAATGGCCATCATCTCAATTTGCCCAGCCAGATGCTTCTGAGAGCATCTGAAATTGAACACACATTCTTCCTATCTATTGAACTTAATTTCTTGTATCGCAACCTTCCTCCTTTAATTTAATTGATCTCTTGACGCTTTTACTTCCAGTTTCCTTTCCTTTTGCCCAAGCTAGATTGGATTTTGTTTGAAGAGTGGAAGACTTTGTCCTTTTTAACGTGTTATTGAGGTACTTCATTAAATGATGGCAGGGTTTAAGATTCGGCTTATTGTGTCTTTGAAATCGTCCAGCAAGGGACGGGTGCTTCTAAGGCAGCTGCCACTCATCTATGCCAAATAGCCGAGGATTTAATTCTGTGTGTCAGATTTGACAAGTGACAAGGAAAAGTACATTTACTGCATCCAGAAGAACAGCAGCTAGTTATCGTCTTTGGCTCTGGGAAAATATCTTCCTTTATCTCCCTTTTCTCTCGAATGCTGCAGACCCAAGGATTTCGAGGTCCATTTTTATTATTCGGATGTTTGCTTTTTGCTGTTGGAAATAACTTTGCTGCCTACATTTGATTCTGATTTTGAGAGGACCCTCTTAAATGCCGACTCTTTTCTACATTACTTTCATTTCTACTACTTACAGAATCACTTGTTTAATTCAGCTATTGAGGTCTCTCTATTTTGCTGGTTTCACACAACGAGCCATAAATTAACCAAACTGTTGATGGCAGTTTGTACTCCAAGTTTGTTGTTTAGTTTCTGAATGTTTCATCACTAGGCGAGGTAACATTTTTAGAATTTTAGAATGGAGCTGGAAGGGACCCTGGTGGTCTTCTAGTCCAACCCTGCATAAACAGATAGAATCAAGATCACGAGAAGTGTTAATACCACTTTATAATGCCTTGGTAAGGCCACCCTTGGAATACTGCATCCAGTTTTGGATGATACGATGTAAAAAAGATGTGGAGACTCTAGAACAGTGGTTCTCAACCTGTGGGTCGGGACCCCTTTGGGGGTCGAACGGCCCTTTCACAGGGGTCGCCCAAGACCATCGGAAAACACATATTTTCGATGGTCTTAGGAACCGAGACACCAATTTTATGGTTGGGGGTCACCACAACATGAGGAACTGTATTAAAGGGTCGCGGCATTGGGAAGGTTGAGAACCACTGGTCTAGACCAGTGATGGCTAACCGTTTTTGGATCACGAGCCAAAAGTGGGGGCAGCACAGGGGGTCATGCGCAGGTGTGCCCACACCCTTAATGCTATGCACGCAACCACAGTGCGCATGCACACATGCCCCCCTCACACATGTGCAGGCGACCACTGCTCCCCCTGTTTTGGCACGCTTTTTTTGCCCTCCCCAGGCTCCAGAGGCTTTCTAGGAGCCTGGGGAGAGCGAAAAGAGCTTCCCCTGCTCCCCAGAGCCCCCCCGAAGGCCTCAGGAGCTTCCCTGAAGACTCCGGAGGGCGAAAAACAGCCTTAAAAGAAGGCCGAAGTCATCTGGCCAGCACGCACATGTGCCCTGAAGCTGACAGGGCAATGCCTCATTCCCTAACAAATAGCTCCGCGTGCCACCTATGTATGGCACATACATTGGCCATCACGGGTCTAGACTCTTCTTAAAAACCTCCAGTGATGGAGTGCCCGTGATTTCTGGAGGCAACTTCTGTTCCACTGTTAAGCTGTCCTCACTGTTAGGAAGTTTCTCCTTAATTCCAGGTTGCTTCTCTCCTTGATTAGTTTCCAACCATTCTTTCTTGTCTTGCCTTCTGGTGCTTTGGAGAATAATTTGACTCCCTCTTCTTTGTGGCAACCCCTGAGATATTGGAATACTGCTATCATGTTTCCCCTAATTCTTCTTTCCTTTAGACTAGCCAAACCCAAATCCTGTAGCAGTTCCTCACCTGTTTTAGTCTCCAGGCCTTTGACCATCTTAGTTGCTCTTCTCTGAACTTTTTCCAAAGTCTCAACATCTTTTATGTAGTATGGAGACCAACATTGATTGCACTATTCCAGGTGTGGCCTTACTAGGGTTTTATAAAACGACACTAATACTTTACCTGATCTTGATTCTATGCCTCTGTTTATACAACCTGGGATTGCATTAAAACTCTTTTGGCCCCAACATCAGTGGAACTACGGTTGAAGTATTTCATTGCAGTTCTTTCCTGCTTTTATAGGTCTTATGTGACCAGTGTCAGTCACGTGACCAGCCAGGGTCTTCTCAACACCAGATGACCCTGACATGGAGTGACCAGTTGGTCATGTGACCAACTGACCACATAAGACCTATAACAGCAAAAAGAACTGAAAATAGGACACCTCAAACGAACCGCTACTGATGATGTTATCTATCCTGGTGATGAAACATTCAGAAATTAAACAACGAATATATAAAACACACCACCACCTACTGTCCGAGCTACTAATATTTTCCACCATTTCTAATTAACCAAATTGGCTGGAAGTACCCAGGACATTAAACCACCCAAATCCTAAGATCATCATTAACCAAGATTCACATGGCTAAGTTTTTAACCAACTAAACTACTTAAGTAAATGGTAGATGGTGAGAAAACAGCCCTGTCGCTTTTTCTTCACATTTCAACTTCTGTGCTGCAACCATACACTCTCATAATCAGAGTCATAACTTTCTCAGCAATCCACAAGATGGCATCACAACTATACCATGCTCGGTGGTTGGTTTAGAGATTGTCAATCTCATCGCTGCATGAATGACTGAAATGCAATATAAGTTTATATATAATTTCCTTTAAGAGTTAACATATTAATAGAGTTGGAAGGGACCTTATAGGTCATCTAGTCCAAGCCCCCTCAAGCAGGAAACACCACACCATTTCTGACAGATGGCAGTCTCTTCTTGAAAGTCTAAAGTGATGGAGCTAACACAAGTTCTGAAGGCAACTTCTGTTCCATCGGTTGATTTTTCTCACTGTCAGAAAAGTCCTCCTTATTTCTAGGTTGATTCTCTCCTTGGTCAGTTTCCATCCATTCATCCTTGTCTGGCCTTCAGGTACTTTGGAAAATAGGTTGACCCCCCCTCCTCTCTGTAGCAGCCCCTCAAGTATTGGAAGACTGCTCTCCTGTCTCCCCTGGTCCTTCTCTTCACTAGACCAGCCATGTCTAGTTCCTGTAACCGTTCATTGTATGTTTTAGCCTCCAGGCCCCTAATCCTCCTGGTTGCTCTTCTCTGCACTTTTTTCTAGAGTCTCAACATCTTTTTTATAGTGTGGTGACCAAAACTGGATGCAGGACTCTAGGTGTGGTCTTACTAGGGCTTTATAGAGTGATGTTAGTACCTCACTTGATCTTGATTGTATCCCTCTATTAATGCAATTTAGGATTGCATTGGCTTTTTTTTTTATTAAAAGAGTTTTGTACAAACAAATTTCCCCCTTTTCACCCCCCCTCCACACAATATAAATCTCATACAAATGCTATACCCCCCAACCCCCCCCGCAAAAATTCACATTCAAATATTATACCAAACACTTTACCCCCTCCCCTCCCCCCATCTTAAAATAGATTACTCATAACCCCTCTCCTCCCAACAAACACTATATAAATTTCTCTTAAATTAATAATAACACATTGATCATTTTCTAAGCTAATTTAACATCTATAACTCTTAATATAAATTTCTCCTAGCCTAACAATGTTTCATTAGTCCCATCTTCTAATTTATTCATACATATATATTGCCCCACCCTCCACCCTAACCCTCCCCCACCTCCCACACAAACCCACCCCCCTGACTTCCGCTGTATACCACTCTAACAATTCCAAACATCCCATATACTATTTACTCTGATCATCTATCGGTCTAAACATTCTTACCTAAAGGCTAGATAATAACTCCTAGTCTGGTATTTATTCTGTATATAATCAATCCATTTTGCCCATTCCTGTGTGTAATCCTCCTGTTTCTGAGCTTTTAAGAAAGCTGAAATTTTTGCCATTTCAGCGAACCCCGCCACCTTCTGAATCCATTGATCAATTGTCGGCAAAAAATCTTTTTTCCAATGTTGCGCAATCAACAACCTAGCTGCTGTAACCATATACAAGGCCAATTTTGTTTCCCCTTTGGTAAAATCCTTAACTATACCCAATAAAAACATTTGTGGAGTGAATTGTATTCTTTTCTTAAATACATTCTGCATAACCCACCATATTTTTATCCAAAAAGCTTTAACCTTGTTACAAGTCCACCATACATGAAAAAAGGTAGCATCTAGACACCCGCATCTCCAACATTTTGGTTGAACATTTGGGTACATGCATGATAATTTTTTAGGATCTAAATACCATCTGTAAAACATTTTATAGAAATTCTCCCTTAAATTCTGTGACTGTGTAAATTTAACATTCTGAACCCATATTTTTTCCCACGTTTCCAACATAACCACTTCACCAAACTTCTGAGCCCATTTAATCATACAATCCTTAACCAATTCACTTTCTGAGTCTCTTTCTAAGCATTGGCTTTTTTAAGGTTTGTGGCTGAGCTATCAACTGTAACTGAGCTACTTTGAAGCACACACAGCTCTAGTGCAAGTGTATGTGTGCCCACACAGAGAGAAATTCACCCAGAACTCTGTTGAGCATAGATATCAGTAGTCCCCAGCCACTGAATACCAGTTCTTCACTTAAATGTCCATTGATCTAAAGCAGATCAATTTAATAGCACTGCAGAATTTAACTCATGTGCAACCTGTGATTTAAATGACCATCAGTTCATTGCTGGTTGTCTCAGCTCACCTGGCCATGGTGATTTCTCCTGCTTGGAGAAATGAGTCAGGTGTTGCTAATAAGGATTGAAAGCTTTTGACCTGGAAAACCAGGTCTAAACCTGGGCTGAGCTAAGCTTACATTTGACTTGTCAGCCTCATGAGGTGACTGTCTTCTTCTGAGGAAATGGATTGCATCTCTTTGGACCTAGATTGAGGTGAGAAGCTCATAATTATCTATATTGGGGCAGAAGTAAGTTGGGTTTTAGAAGATATGAGCCAATATGCTCCAGGGGTGAAGATCACTGCAGACCTATATTCTGGTCTGGTGTCAATCATGGAAGCTTCCTGGGCTACTACTGACCAGGTAATCCCTTTCAGACCCTTACAGGGTCTTTTGGGGTGGGTGGGTAGGAGGAGGAAAGACTTCTCTGTATGCCACCTTGAGCTTCTGCATGAAAGGCAAATCATAAATCTAATTAATTGGGAGCTTCATCACTGGAGACTTTTAAGAAGAGATTGGACTGCCATTTGTCAGAAATGGTGTACAGTCTCTTGCTTGGGCAGGGGGTTGGACTAGATGATCTACATGGTCCCTTCCAATGGTTAATCTGTTAAAATAAATAAATAAATATTTAAGTAGATTTGCACACAACTGGTGAGAACATCAAACGTTGAATGTTACTTTCTTCCTTCGGTTATAGGACTGAAAAACAATGTTAATTGGGAATTGATCATTGTGAAAAACATTATTTCATTTCTGGTTTTGAATACCAATTTGTGGATTGATGATAAACTCTTGTCAGAAGGGCTTGTATTTGCTTTATCATTGCTTTATTGGGCCTTACTCGGAGTAGGAAGGATTACCACTTAATAGCAGGAACTGTGAGAGGGATCTTGGATTCTTAGTGGGCAACCAGTTAAATAAGAGCCAGCAGTGTGCAGCAGGAGGCAAAACTGCATCCAGTTTTGGTCACTACGCTATAAAAAAGATGTTGAGACTCTAGAAAAAGTGCAGAGAAGAGCGACCAGGATGATTAGGGGACTGGAGGCTAAAACATATAATGAATGGTTGCAGGAACTGGGCATGGCTTGTCTAGAGAAGGGCCAGGGGCGACATGATAGCAGTCTTCCAATATTTGAGGGGCTGCCACAGAGAGGAGGGGGTCAAGCTATTTTCCAAAGCACCCGAAGGCCAGACAAGGAATAATGGATGGAAACTGAACAAGGAGAGATTCAACCTGGAAATAAGGAGGAATTTTCTGACAGTGAGAACCATCAACCAATGGAACAGAAGTTGCCTTTGGAAGTTATGGGAGCTTCATCACTGGAGGCTTTCAAGAAGAGACTGGACTGCCACCTGTCAGAAATGGTGTAGGGTCTCTGCTTGGGTGGGGAGGGGGGTTGGACTAGATGACCTACAAGTTCCCTTCCAACTCTGTTAATCTGTATCACTAACTGTGCATTGACATCTGCCTTGACAATTCTCAAATCATCTCTTTCTCTTTAAAGAGACTTTGTCTCTTTCTTCCTTCACCACAGGAAGCCTGAGAATTTCTTTCTGACTTCTCTTGGTGGTGGCTCTTGAGTTTTATTAGAGGAGTGGGTGGAGGTGTTTCTTCAGTTGTTGTTGTTCCATAAATGACTGGCCACATTTCCTATTCTGTAGAAAAGGATCTCAAGGATTGAGTCTCTCTGTAATGTCCTTTCTTGGCACTGAATTGATCGAAAGGAATTATGGGGAGAGATTACAATTCTCGGTGAAGATCACATCCTGCAGTGATTGCTTGGTCCTCCTCTCATTAAGTAACAGAACAAGAGTTGGAAGGGACCTTGGATGTCTTCTAGTCCAACCCCCTGCTCAAGCAGGAGGCCTTATATCATTTCAGTGCAGGAAAACAAGTCTCACCCATGAACATTTCACCAAAATTTCTTCTTTTTTGAAAGAGATTTAGCAACAGCAGTAGCACTTACACCATATATTTCCCCCATTGTGCCTTCTAACACTCTCTGGGTGGTTTACAGAGTCAGCCTCTTGCCCACCAAAAATCTGAGTCCTCATATTACTGACCTTGGAAGGATGGAAGGCTGAGTCAACCTTGAGCTGGTCAGGATCGAACTGCTGGCAGTCAGCAGAATTAGTCTACAATACTGCATTCTAACTACTGCACCACCACGGCAATAGAATTCGAAATAGGAATAGGTATAGGAATAGAATGGAATGGAATAAGGATAGAATGGAATAGGAATTAGAATTAGACTAAGAAGAACTAGAATAGAATGAGCACTTAGTCTTATATACTGCTTCATAGTGTATTATAGCCCTCTCCAAGTGATTTACTGAGTCAGCATATTATCCCCAACAATCTGGAACCTCATTTTAGTGACCTTAGAAGGATGGGAGGCTGAGTCAAGCTTAAGTTGGTCTGGATCGAACTCCTGGCAGTGGGCAGAGTTAGCCTGCAATATTGCATTCTCGCCACTGCGCCATCAGGGCTCCTGGTTTTATAAACTTTAACCTTAGGGAAGTGGCCAGTCTGGACACTGATCATATGGACAGTTAATGGGGTCATTGCTGAATTTACTATATATCCCTTTATACTGCCTAACCTAAATTATTTCATGATATCAAGCAGGGGTGAAATCCAGCAGGTTCTGACAGGTTCTGGAAAACCGGTAGCGGAAATTTTGAGTAGTTCGGAGAACTGGTAGCAGAAATTTTGAGAAGTTCGGAGAACCGGTAGTGGAAATTTTGAGTAGTTCGGAGAATTGGTAGCGGAAATTTTGAGTAGTTCAGAGAATTGGTAGCGGTGATTTTGAGTAGTTCGGAGAACCAGTAGCGGAAATTTTGAGTAGTTCGGAGAGCCGGTAGCGGAAATTTTGAGTAGTTCGGAGAACCGGTAGCGGAAATTTTGAGTAGTTCGGAGAGCCGGTAGCGGAAATTTTGAGTAGTTCGGAGAATTGGTAGTGGAAATTTTGAGTCGTTTGGAGAATCGGTAGCGGTAATTTTGAGTAGTTCGGAGAATCGGTAGCGGAAATTTTGAGTAGTTCGGAGAACCGGTAGCGGAAATTTTGAGTAGTTCGGAGAATCGGTAGTGGAAATTTTGAGTAGTTCGGAGAACCGGCAAATACCACCTCTAGCTGGCCCCAGAGTGGGGTGGGAATGGGGATTTTGCAGTATCCTACCCCTGCCACGCCCCCAAGCCACGCCCACAGAACCAGTAGTAAAAAAAAATGAATTTCACCACTGATGTCCAATGGTGGCAGTCCTGAAGCTCTGCATGGAGTTGAGCCATCCTATCCCATCCCATATCGGCATCCCTGAAGAGTTGTTTTGTACCTGGCTTGAGATGGTGGGAATAGATCCCAGAAATCTGCAGCTCGCCTGGCTGTACAAACCTAGTTAGAAGAAGTTTGTGTTGGGTCTGTGTGGGTGTGTGGGAGAGACGGAGAGAAAGAAGATGTGAATGTGTACATACGCCAACGCACGGCATGTGATGAGAGATGGCATTTAGGAAAAGCTCTATTTAGAAAGCAGGTTTTTGTTTAATAAAAAAGGGATCAATCAAATCGATTAGTATTGCAGCAGGCAGAGGCCCCTCCTCATAAATTGTCATTTGGGTGTGCATGAAAATATTAAGCAGCTGTTTGCAGAATCCCTTTCATTCCAGGAGGGACAGAGGGAAAAAAAGAAGATAATTATTAACAGCTCCCTGTTCAATTCACGATGTCAATCTTGCAGAAAAGGGGGGGGGGAGAGAGAGATGGTTTTACTTTTGATGGTCAGTTTGGTGATGCCAGGTTTCCTGCGGTGTTAGAAGCATGCCATCCATATTTTTTTTGGGGGGGGGGGGAACTTCTGGCAAAATATGGCAAAAAGCTTTTTAGTTTCTCGTATATTTTCTTCTCCAAGAGGTTTTAGGTTTTTATTTTTTACTTAGCCTTCTAAGGTCCAACGGGGGTTGCTTTCCAAATTCTCTTGGTGCTGCTTTATGTCTGGTCTTCTTTTTGGAAGTAGTGAAGATGGCTCTCAGTCCTGGAAGCCATCTTCGGCATTGGGCCTTCAGGCCTGCCGCATTTAAGGCTGTTGGAAAAACGGACAGGGGGGGATTATATGGAGTAAGGGATAGATATAGTCAAAATAACATTCCTTTCTCAGAGAGTCAAGGACATCTTGCCCTGCACCTGGAGGGGTGTGACCGGGAGGCATCTCCAGTTTTTGGATGGTGCCTGATTGGGCCGTGGGATGGAGATGTGGGTGCTGGGCAGGGACTTGGACTTTTGTTTGGGTGGGGAAAACCTGGAAGCTTTCAGATTCTTGTTTTCCCAGATGGGCCAATATGACATCTCTAATAAAGTGGAACTTTTGAGGGAACTCAAGCCTTGGAGTCTTCTTTTGTTGTGGGTGCTACTTGGGACCCTGACACTGGCAATATCTGGAACTGTGACATCCTGCCACACTTCATTTGATCTGTAGATCAGCGTCCCAGGGCGGGGGAGGAGGGGTGGAAAAAAGGCATGGTTTGGTGTGAGGGGCAGGCCCATGTACATGCATAAGAGCACATGTTGCTTGCGTGTGGGGGGCCAAGATCGCCTGTGACGCCATTCCCGTGGCCCGGTTGTGAATAGTTCATGACCCAGTAGTGGGCCCTTGCCCACAGGTTGGGGACCTCTGCTTTAGATGATCCATGTGTACAGATGATAGAATTACCAAGTTGGAAGGGACCTTGGAGGTCTTCTAGTCCAACCCCCTGCCCGAGAGGAGACCCTAGACCATTTCACACAGGTGGCTGTCCGGTGACTTCTTAAAAGCTTCCAAGTGATGGAGAACCCACAAGTTCTGAAGGCAAACTGTTCCACTAATGATGAACCTACAGCACGTGTGCCAGAGGTGGCATGCAGAGCCTTCTCTGTGGGCGTATGCGCCCTCACCAGCTGGTCTTCGTGGGCACAGGAGCATCTGAAAACAGGCCATTTTCTGGGCTGTTTTTCAGGCTGTTTTCAGTCATTCGCGTCATTACAGTCAATGGCCCCAAAAATGGCCTGAAAACAGCCTGAAAAATGGCTACAAAACAAGCATGTGCGCTCCTGTCAGCTGCTCTTTGGGTTTTCAGTGCTCCGGCGTGCACGCATGCATGTGCCAAAACCCGAAGGTCAGCTGGCCAGTGTGTGCCTGGGCACCGGCCCGCTGGCCTTCAGATTTGCAGCGCTTCAGCTTGCATGTGCATTCCAGATTGGGTACTCAGTGCCCAAAAGGTTTGCCATCATAGCAGTAGTTGGTTATTCTCCCCATCAGGAAGTTTCTCCTTAATCTTAGGTTGCATCTCTGTTTAATAATCCTCCTCCTGCTACTACTTCTCCTGCTTCTCCTACTTCTCCTCAGGTGCTTTGGAGGAAGTATGATCCCTGCCACACTCTCCTAGCTTTTCACCTCTTCCAAAAAGTGACCAGTTCTTTGGTATTTTTAAAGTCAGACTCCTGGAACGTTACTCTCTTTTTTCAATTTGCATTCTGCAGAGAAGAAAACTCTGTCATTAAGCTGAAATGTTTATCTCCGTGGCAACTTCCAAATTTATATTTTGAATAAAATATAAATGTCCTTTTTTCCCCTCCTCCGGGTCCCTCTGTCACCTATACTGTTAAAGACCCACCTGCCCCAGTTTTATTTGGTTTGCTGTTACTCTTCTAATTACCCATAAATGTACATGTAGTCCTCGACTTAACAATAGTTCATTTAGTGACCGTTCAAAGTTACAACACACTGAAGAAAGTGGCTGATGACCGTTCCTCACAGTTACGACTTTTGCAGCATCTCCATGAATGTGAGATCAAAGTTCAGACGCTTGGCTTCTGATTCATACTTACGACCGTTGCTGTGTCCCAAGGTCACTTGATCCTCTTTTGTGACCTTCTGACAAGCAAAGTCCAAGGGGAAGCCAGATTCACTTAACAACTGGGTTACTAACTTATCAACTGCAGCGATTCGTTTAGCAACTGCGGGAAGAAAGATCGTAAAATGGGGCAAAACTCACTGAACAAAGGTCTTGCTTAACCACAGAAATGTTGGGCTCCGTTGCGGTAATTAAGTCCTCATTAGGAGAAAGACCAAATGTTGCTCCAGTTATGAGAAATACAGTTTTTTGAGAAAGAGTGGTCCAGTGGTTAGAATGCAGTACTGCAGGCTACTTCTGCTGACTGCCAGCTGCCTGCAATTTGGCAGTTCAAATCCCACCAGGCTCAAGGTTGACTCAGCCTTCCATCCTTGTGAGATCGATAAAATGAGGACCCAGATTGTTGGGGGCAAGAGGCTGACTCTGTAAAGTGCTTAGAGAGGGCTGCAAAAGCACTGTGAAGCGGTATATAAGTCTAAGTGCTGTTGCTAAATGCTGAGGAAGGAAGGGAGGGAGGGAGGAAGGGGAATGCAGAGAAGGAAGGAAGGAAAGAAAAAGGAGAAGGAAGGAAGGAAAGAAAGAAAAAAGGAAGGAAGGAAGGGCAGTAGTGGCGCAGTGGTTAGAGTGCAGTACTGCAGGCTACTTTGGCTGACTGTCGGCTGACTGGAATTTGGCAGTTTGATTCTCACCAGGCTCAAGGTTGACTTCCATCCTTCCAAGGTGGGTAAAATGAGGACCCAGATTGTTAGGGAGCAAGAGGCTGAATCTGTAAATTGCTTCGAGAGGGCTGAAAAGCATTGTAAAGCAGCATATAAGTCTAAGTGCTATTTGTCAGTGTTCCAAGTAATGCACCCATAGAAAACAGAACTCGGAGGCAGGCAAGTTCCTCAAAGAACAGTTTATTGGATGCTTCATATGGGTACAACTGGTGAAAGTCGTCTCTGAAATTTCCCACAGCTTTCACCTGATTAAAAGTAAAAGTTTCCCCGGGTCACTGGTCATACTGTCCAATCAGGGTGCTGGCCGGTTGCTGCGTTACTTGCTCCTCCTCTGGCCAGACACCTGTGAGAATGTCCTTGGTTCCCACAGGAAAACTTTATTGTTTTGGCTACAAAACCCCATCTAATTATTCCTCCCCTCCCACTGTTGGTGTGGCCTCCATGAATAGCTATTGCTATTTTGCCCCAATCTTCTGACTTAATTTTAGTCTTTGTCCAAAGCAATGTTAATTAGTCATCCTTTACGTTCTTCGCATGGAAACATTTAGGATAACTGGTCTCTGCTCTTACCTTTGAATAATGAAGGAATGCTGTCTGCGCCACCGCCAACCAGCTCAAAGGTTGAGACACTAACAAGGCCACTCTTTCAGTTGATTTATCCTCTTGTAAAATCACGCTGGTTGGTAAAGGGACAACACCGTCTTCTGAAGAGTCAAGAATTGGTGCCTCATTTATTTTTCTCTGCGGCTTCAGTTAGATTTAGACCCACCTTGAGTTTCCAGAAATGACAGTCAGCAAAGAAACAAAAAGAGGAAAAGGTGCTAATTGAGATGCCTCCAGGGAAGGGAAGGATGGAAACTGGAAGAAATAATTAGGCCCAGAGCATTTCCTCCAGGGCAGGCAAAAATTAAAGGAGAGAGCGTTGTAGCCATGCGAGACAAGGATAAAGCTCTTGGATGATAAAGAGGGAAGGAAGAGGAAGAACAGAACAATAAATACCTTAAAGAACGAAGGGCCTCTTCATACTCGGGGAACAGAGAAAGAAAATTACTTCAGGAGGGGGAGAAAAACAGAGGAAAGGAGGCAGCAGCAGCAGAAAAAATGGTTTGCGAGAATAAACGTATTAGAGAAAATAGCAAAGAAACATATATCACTTATTGGAGAGCTGTGCTTTGATACAGAGATTTTTAAGAATAGACTAAACAACCATTTGACTGCGATGGGATAAGGCTGTGATGGCAAACCTATGGTGGCACACAGAGCCATATCTCCCAGCATGTGAGACGTCAGCTCCAACAAAGATGTGTGTGCTGGCCAACTGATTTTCGACCTTCTGGAGGGCCGAGGGAGGCTGTTTTCACCCTACCCAGGCTTCATGAAAACCTCCAGAGCCTGGGGAGGGCAGAATTGCCTCCACTGGCACTCCGGAGGTCCTGTGGAAGCCAGAAACGGATTGTTTCTGAACTTCCAGTTGGCTCATTGGGCCTGTTTTTTGCCCTCCCCAGGCTTCGGAGGCTTTCCTGGAGCCTGGGGAAGGTGAATACGGCCTCCACGCCCCAGTGGTGGGTTCCGGATCCTTTTGCAACCAGTATGGTGCAATGGGGCCAGGCGCCAACCACATGAACATGTGCAGCACGCGCATGCATACTTACCACTCGCGACGCCTCCGCGACACTCCAGCTGCTCGGTGGAGCGTTGCGCAGGTGCCATGGGCTTTGTGCCCTTGCGTGGAAGCTCCGAAAACTTCAAATAGTGGTAAGAAGGGCGGGCAGGTGGGTGGGCTCTTCGGAGCACCGTACCGGAACTGTACCTGGTGCTCCCGGCAGGCACCGGTATGCCCGTACTGGGGCGTACCAGTCGTAACCCATCACTGTCCCCCCCCCCCCCGGAGAAAATACCAAGCTCAGCTTGGAGGTGAGCAGTGTGGTATGCATGGGGGGGGGAGCATGTTTTTTTTTTACGCACATGCACATGTGATGGCGCGCTTTGCATTATGGGTGCTGGCACTCGTGCGCTATCGCGCATGCAACCTCGCATTTTTGGCACCCAGTAACAAAAAAGGTTACCCATCCCTGGTATAAGGTCTTCTTTGAGCAGAGAGAGTTGGACTAGAAGACCTCCAGCGCCCCTTCCAGCCCTATGGCTCCATGTTCTGCATGTTGTAGTCCTCGACTTAGCAACAGTTCATTTAGGGACTCTTCGAAGTTCCAACAGCACTGGAAAAAGTGACTTATAAACGTTTTTTACACTTACAACCCCTGCAGCATCCCCATGGTCACCTGCTTGTCAACTGACTCGTATTTATGATGGTTGCAGTGTCCTGGGGTCATGTGGTCCCTTTTTGCAAACTTCTGATTCTGCCATATGATAGAATCTTGACTGCAGGAAAAACGATTTCAGCAATAGAGTAGCAAATGCGTGGAACACCCTAACGCAGGGGTGTCCAAACTTGGCAACTTTAAGACTTGTGGACTTCAACTCCCAGAATTCTGGGAGTTGAAGTCCACAAGTCTTAAAGTTGCCAAGTTTGGACACCCCTGCCCTACCGGATTCTGTTGTTAGTTCCTCTAACTCCCCGTACCTTTTCCTTAAACTGTCTACCGTGGACCTTACACATTTCTTAAGAAGTCCGCAAAGGGGGCGTGCATAAGCGCACCAGCGTGCCTACCTTCCCTATCCTACTGTCCCATTGATATGTACTCTTTTAAAGTGTTTATGGCTATGGTTTGCTTATTTATATCCATTTATCCGTGCCATTTTTCCATGTGTTTTCATACTTGTTTCCTTGTAGTTGTTGACAAATAAAAACAAACAATAAGAGACACTTAAATATCTGCTGGTTGTTTCCTTCTTCAGTGAAAAGCAGGTGCAAGAACCCTAACTGCACCTGAGTTTTCCAGTATTAGCCATTGGTTTGGCTCTTGCCCCCACCCTACTCCAGGTCTAAAGTGAGGTTTACTCCTGCCAAGCAATTAAGCTACCGTATTACCGGGGCGGCCTAGGTAGACGTCTTGCAATATTAGCTGTTTATTTCATTGACAGTCGGCAGAAGAGTCTTCGGGGAGCCCTTCTAGAAGGCAAGGCCTCGATATAATAATATACAAGGTCCGATTTCCCTCGATAACCGTGCTCTACCTTATTGGGGTCGGGTGTCAGGCAGGGTCGCCTAGCGGCTCTAATGTTCTCTGTCACCAGCAATAAGTGCAAAGGGCTTGCTCAGAAAGCGGGCTTACACAACATTGAGGTAATTTGGATCGCCTGAGTGAACTTCCCTCCCTCCCTAACTCTTCCCCTCCCTCTCTTCCTCCCTCCCTTCCTCTCTCCCCTTCCCCTCCCTAACTCTCCCCTCACTCTCTTCCTCTCCCTCTCCCTCCCTCCCTCTCTTCCTCTCTCTGTCCCTCTCTCTCCCTCCTTAACCCTCTTTTCCTCCCTCTCTCTCCCTGTCCCTCTCTTCCTCGTTCTCCTCCTGCCTAACTCTCCTCTCCCTCTTTCCCTCCCTCCCTCCCTCACTCTCCCCTGCCTAACTCTCCCCCTCCCTAACTCTCCCCTCCCTCTCTTCCTGTCTTCCTTTCTCTGTCTCTCCCTTCCTCCCTAACTCTTCCTTTTTCCCCTGTCCCTCTCTCCCTCTTCCTCTTCCCCTCCCTAACTCTTCCTCTCTCCTTCTCCCCTTCTTCCTCCCTCCCTCTCTCCCTGTCTCTGTCCCTCTCCCTCCCTCTCTCCTCTCCCCCTGTCTCCCTCCCTCTCTCTTTTTCTCTCCCTCTTTCCATACACACACACACACACATTCTCATTTCTACTTAGTTATATAGGAGGAAGCTAGCACACAGCAGATAAAGTCATATGGTTAACTCACATGCCTGGAGTTTCTTATGGAACTTTCCACATGCGCTAAGATTCCAACTTTAGTTCTGCCATCTCAACATCTGTTCCTTTTTACCAGTTATCAAACCAATCATCAAATTTATCAGATTCCTGACCAACATTGGGACTTCTGGATCTGTTTATGGGCATACATACAAACATATATACACTTAAGAGATATAGGTAGATCACTCAGTCTCTGTCTGTCTCTGTCTGTCTCTGTCTGTCTGTC
This sequence comes from Natrix helvetica, assembly GCF_964273705.1. Taxonomy (NCBI): domain Eukaryota; kingdom Metazoa; phylum Chordata; class Lepidosauria; order Squamata; family Natricidae; genus Natrix; species Natrix helvetica. The sequence continues at coordinate 4,707,078 of NC_138556.1, forward strand.
TCTCTCTCTGTCTCTCTGTCTCTCTCTCTCTCTGTCTCTGTCTCTCTCTCTCTGTCTCTCTCTCTCACACACACACACACCACTCATTAAATACATGCTAGATAATTTTTTTAGCTCTTGAGGATAAGGTCAGTAGATGATTAAGGTGGGGTGCAAGGAAAGAAAAAGGTTCAGAAAATCTTCGCCCACCTCTTCCCTGCTAATCTGATTTCAAATGACTTTAAGTCACTGAAAGGGAAATGGTGGAGTTTTGAGCCTAAAGACAAAATAGCAACGAGAGAAACATCATCGCTCAGGGTTGATTGCAAGCTTAACCTCCCTTTCATTCGTGGGTGGATATTGGTGGTGCTTTTGGGTCAGTGGCCCTTAAGAGCAGAGTTTTAGAAGCAGACCATCACTTCTGCATAGTTGTGATGCTCACCTTGTTTTCGGAGGTACTTTGTCAATGATTCAGGTTCCACACTTCGGAGTGCTGTCCTGATTATCTTAAATAATCCGATTGCAAGGATGAAGACCAAAACATTTATCTTAAACCCCACAATTCCATGAGATCTCCAGAAGGTTTACATGGGGTCTCAGAAGGTTACCACCAAAGGTTGCTGCCAAATGCAATATTGAATGTAAAAGCAGGATATCATTAAATAGGTGAAGCATAATTCTGCTTAGGTGAACATTTGCATGAGTTCTCAATAATTTCCTGGACATTTTGAAGTACAGGGTTTTCCCCTGTAATCTTCTGAGTGTCTTTCAACTGTTTAGTTCATCTTCCAGTTTTGTGACCTCCTAGTTAGTTTCCAATCTATCTCCTAACTAGGTCTGACTCTGTTTAGCCTTTTAAGTTTGGCCAAGATAAGTTAGATTCATTTCTATTAAATGAAATAATATTTACCCCTAGTTGCTTTTTTTCAAAAGGCAATGGACGTTCTTGGTTCCCACCCACCCCTTGAAGATGTTTCACTTCTCATCCAAGAAGCTTCTTTCGTTCTGAGTCAGAACAGAAGAAGCTTCTTGGATGAGAAGCAAAATGTTTTCAAAGAAAAGGCTGTCCAGGTGCTTTTTAGAAAAGCACTTTTGGGACAACCATGGCCTGGATGATTGAGGATCTCCATAAACAAATATCATATTTTGTTTTTCTCTAATTTGTACCATATGTTGTTGGAAGAAATGTTCTTCTGGGTTCAGTTCCAAGTGGGAAGAAAGAAACTGGAAACATGGAGACTGCTTGGAAAAATGGTTTAATGGTGGACAGGACCACATGGTTTGAGATCATGGGCAAAAAAAAGCTCATGGGTGAGAGAGGGAGGTAGTGTCAGGGTTCCAATTAGCATCCAAAATTAAATCAGAGTCCAAGGCAAACGATTCCTCAAAGTTCCAATTTATTAAGAGAGCCATGTTGGCACATCTGGGAAAACCCGAATCTGAAAGCTTCCTGGTTTTCCCCACCCAGTTGAAAGGTCAAGATCTTGCCCCCACACCCACAAGTCCATCACATGGTCCAATCTCCCACTGCCATGCTGGCAGCTTCCACTCATCCAGTTCCGGTCACTTGCAGAGGTGCCAAGACAAAGGATGACCTTGGCTTTCTAGAAAGGAATTTTGTTATGGCTACATACCATCTAACTCCATACAATCCCCCTCCCATTTTCCCACAATAGAAAATACACTTTAAAAGAATAACAGAAAGCATGCCCTAAGAAATGGCTCTGCGTGCCACTTGTGCCATGCGGGCCCATAGGTTCGCCGTAATGGGTGTAGGGTCTCCTGCTTGGGCAGGGGGTTGGGCTAGATGACCTACAAGGTCCCTTCCAACTCTGTTAATCTGTTATCTGTTATCTTTATTTCCTTGTAATGAAGAGTACATTAAAAAGATGGGAATATGGGAGCTAAGGATAAACCAGGCACAGTAAACCATAAAACCTTAACTCAGCTTTTCAGCCCAACATTTATCTGACATCCTCAAACCATAAAGGCTTCAAATAAATTTGCTGATTTTGGCCTCCTTTCAAGACTTCTGCACATACTGTTCGGTTCTCTACCGCTCCAATTTCAATACATCAAAACATTTCGCATGCTAAACTATGGCTATGAGAAGCCCATTTCTTTCCCAGATGCTGCTAGGTTTATGTGTCAAAGCAGTGGCATTTATTGCCTCTCAATTAAGTGATTATAATAGGTCTGAGCAGGGTGTTTTATGAAGTTGGAAATCCTTTTAATCACAGTTAATGGCACCCTGTTCTCTGCAGCTCCTTTATTGGTTCAGGTGAAAAGAAAAGAATCTATGGAATACTGATTTAATAGCCTTAAAGGAAAATGTGGCGGATTTCCCCACCTATAGAGCACAGGGGTATAACGTGGAAGAAAAATCCTCTGGGTACTAATTTATGATTTTGATCCAGAGGTATGTCTTGTTTTTAATGCAGGGGTCTGCTTCTTCGCTTAAGAAGAGTGATAAGCAAAAGATAATGAACTTCTTAACAACCAGTGACTTGCTTTCAGAAGTTGTGGGTACGCCATCATTGGGTTTTTTCATGAAAAGACTGGATGGCCATTTGTCTGAAATGGCAGAGGTCCTTTTGCTTGAGCAGAGGGTTGGACTACATGACCCCCAAGGTCCCTTCCAATTCAGGTAACAGATTAATAGAGTTGGAAGGGACCTTATAGGTCATCTAGTCCAACCCCCCTGCCCACACAAGAGACCCTACACCATTTCTGACAAATGGCAGTCCAATTATTTTCTCTTCTCTTCCCTTCTGTCTTCTCTCATTTTCTTTTTCTTCTGTGTATTCTCCTTTCCTTTCCTTTCCTTTCCTTTCCTTTCCTTTCCTTTCCTTTCCTTTCCTTTCCTTTCCTTTCCTTTCCTTCCCTTCCCTTCCCTTCCCTCCCCTTCCCTTCCCTTCAGCCCCTCAAGTACTGGAAGACAGCTATCATATCTCCCACTAATCCTTCTCTTTGCTCATGTATTATGTAGATGATCCTAGCCAATCAGAAATCCTGTAAAATTAAGTGTTCATCCTAAAGATGGTGGACCTACCAATCTATTGAATGGAGATATCCCGCATCAAAAACAAACCATTATGTTTGAAGTTTCACGATTCATCCACAAACCCGTCTTTTTTTTTTGCTCTCCGATTCGTCTTGCGGGCTTCCCACAGGAATTGGGCTGTGTCATCATATCTTTCAGCCTTCCCATATATCATACTAAGCTCTAAGCCAATTAGGAATGACTACTTACCATGCTGAATCACACAGGAAGGGAAAAAAGGGATAATGTGTCCTTCACATAATGAATCCCCCAGCCCACCTCGGTCTATTTCTGCAAGATAGATAGATGGAGAAAATGTTGGCTACCCTCTTTTATTTTCGCTGCCTCCAATTAGAGTGTAGCTGGTTTCAAGGTGCATTCATTTTTTTCTTCTTCCTCCTTTTGAGACGACTCTTGAAAAGAGATAATGAAATGCCTGGCCTGATATTAATATGCTTGGTGTTTATTTAGCACCCCTGGTCTTTTGACATTCGGTGCCTTTGTGAAGGTGGACAACTTTCTCGCACTTTGATGGGGTTGAGAAAATGAGGCACGAGGGAAAACGCTGTACGGGAGGCTAGATAAGAGTAGGGCTCTTATCGGGGTGAAATCTACTTAGGTATTTTTTGGAGTATAAGATGCACCTTTCCCCTCCTAAAAGAGCGTGGAAATGTTGTTGCATCTTATACACCGAATACAGCCATTTTTGGCCTCCCGAAGCCCCACTCCCAAATTCCATTTTTATGAAAAATGGGTGAAAATGGGCCATTTTTCGCAAAAAAGGGAGGCATTCTTGCCTTCCCACAGCCCCCAGAAGCACTCTGCAGGCTTCAGCAGGGCTGGGGGAAGGCAAAAATGCCCCCGTTTTGTGAAAAGTGGTCCATTTCCCACAAAAACGGAGGCATTTTTGCCTCCCCCCAGCCCTGCAGAGTGCCACTGTGTGCCGGGGAGGACAACACCTTTTTTTCTTCCATACCTCTTCGAAATCTTGGTGCATCTTATATACAGGTACGTCTTATAGTCCAAAAAAACATGGTACCTTCATACCGGTTGGCAAATGTGAGCAGGATCTTCCGCGCATGCATAGAAAAATGGGCGTGATGATGTCCGGGCGGGAGGGCGGAGCCTGCTATTGAGCGCGCCTGCAAAGGTAAGTAGAACAGCGGGAGGGGGGGAGGAATCCATTGTGCCATGCGAGTTAGATTAGCTAGAAAGCAGGAAATCCTGCATTGTAGCTAATATAAATCGCGCGTCACAGCTGATGGTTGGAAATACCAGTTTGCCTGAACCGGTAACATTTTTTTTTTACTACTGGTTTGGGTGAATCGGTCCAAACTGGTAGCATTTGACCCCTGGCTCTTATCCAAAAGGGCAGGAAAGGTTGCATGCATTGGATATAGGCCTTGGCCTATGGCCACAATTGAGCCAATTGGCTTATGGCTTATGGCCGCAATGCATTGGATATAGGCCTTGGCTTATGGCCACATTTCTGTTGCTAAGCGAGACATTTGTGGTGTATGAATCCAGGAATGGACTTCCAAGAACATTCTAGGAAGTTGTGCACTCTGGAAGCTAGTGTGCATGTGTGTGTTAGGTGCCTGCATATGTATCTCATATAATTGGCACCCGTCTGAAGAGGCTGCAGGCAGGATTGGAGAACGGTTGCAGGAACTGGGTATGTTTAGCTTAAGAGAAAGAAGGACTAGGGGAGACATGATAGCATTGTTCCAATATCTCAGGGGTTGCCACAAAGAAGAGGGAGTCAAACTATTCTCCAAGGCACCTGAGGGTAGAACAAGAAGCAATGGGTGGAAACTAATCAAGGACAGAAGCAACTGAGAACTGAGGAGAAATTTCCTGACAGTTAGAACAATTAATCAGTGGAACAGCTTGCCCCTAGAAGTTGTGAATGCCCCAACACTGGAAGTCTTTAAGAAAATGTTGGATAGCCATTTGTCTGAAACGGTATAGGGTTTCCTGCCTAGGCAGGGGGTTGGACTAGAAGACCTCCAAGTTCCCTTCCAACTCTACTATTGTATTGTATTGTATTGTATTGGAGAGTTGATGTTTTTCTACGGCTTCAGTTCCAGCCACGTTGAATGGACATTGTTTCCCATGCGTTGGAACCACACAGGATCATTTCACCCAAGCTCTATCAAACCAGGATCTGGTTTCCAACCAATCTTTTGGAATAGATGGCTTTCTACAGGAGAACTATCAGGAAAGTGTCCCCTCCATTGTCCCAAAGGGGCTTTTTCAAGAGGCAAGTGGACTTTCTGGTTTTTCTTTGAAGGCGTTTCGTTTCTCATCCAAGAAGCTTCTCCAGCTCTGAGCCTCTTTTCAATAGTGATAGAACACAGGGCAGAAAGCATCCTGCAGTCAAGAAAGCTCCCCACCCATTTGCCCCACTCAGGTGACCCTGAGGACACAGATAAGCCTCCAAGTGGCCTCAAGGACCCTCTAAAAGGATGCAAATGACCAGTTGTCTGCAAGGAGTATCAACCCTCCCCTTCCCCACCATCCAGTCAGAGCTGAAGAAGCTTCTTGGATGAGAAGTGAAATGTCTTCAAAAGAAAAAAAAACAAGAAAGGCCAGTTGCCTCCTGAAAAAGCCTTTTTGTCTGACATTAAGGCTTAAACTAAAGCTCAGCTTAATAAGTGAATCTAACCATAATCGCAGTTTGCAAAGATAGAAAATAACAGTTAACTGCTTTTTTTTTTTTTAACCCGGATATTTTAATTGTTATTATATTGGTGTGAAAGTCTGGTACTGGGATTTATAGTGGCCCACTAATTATTTTAAACCTCTTATGACAGCTACATTTTCAAGCATGTTCCTCATTTTATATTCCTGAACTTAATCCAGCTGGAGTTCCATAAATCAAATCTCAGCACAAGAAGGTTAATAAGTTTACACAGCATAATTGAAAGCCATCTTAGACGACTAAAAAGGAATTTGATGTATCAAGCTTGCCAGGTAACCCACTAATTATTTCCAGTGCCCAAGTAATAACGTATGGCACTGGGTTTTCTTTCAAAGAATGACAAAGTGGGAATAAAATGAAATTTTAGAAAGTGTTTTTGCATGTTTGCCCGGTTTTGGAGGGTGAGAATTTGGTGGCATTGATCAAAAGAGGGAAGTGGGGTATAGCTAGAGAATGAAGGATTCATCCACTCTTTGTTCCTTGCTCAGTGTTCTCTTTGGCTAAGAGATTCAGGGGTCAGCTCCTTCTGTCTTTCCTTTCATTCAGACATGCAAAGAGCATAAGCTTTCGGGCACTCTTCCCAACAGGATGAATTTCAGAGGTGGCATTCAGCAGGTTCTGACCAGTTCTGGAGAACCGGTAGCAGCAATTTTGAGTAGTTCAGAGAACCAGTAAATACCACCTCTGACTGGCCCCATCCCCATCTATTCTCTGCCTCCCGACTCCCAGCTGATCGGGAGGGAATGGGGATTTTGCAGTATCCTTTCCCTGGAGTGGGAAAGGAATGGGGACTTTGCAGTATCCTTCTCCTGGAGTTGGGAGGGAATGGGGATTTTGCAGTATCCTTCCTCTGGAATGGGGAGGGAATGGGGATTTTGCAGTATCCTTCCTCTGGAGTGGGGAGGGAATTGGGATTTTGCAGTATCCTTCCCCTGGAGTGGGGAGGGAATGGGGATTTTGCAGTATCCTTTCCCTGGAGTGTGGAGGGAATGGGGATTTTGCAGTATCCTTCCACTGGAGTGGGGAGGGAATGGAGATTTTGCAGTCTCCTTCCCCTGGAGTGTGGAGGGAATGGGGATTTTGCAGTATCCTTCCACTGGAGTGTGGAGGGAATGGGGATTTTGCAGTATCCTTCCACTGGAGTGGGGAGGGAATGGGGATTTTGCAGTATCCTTTCCCTGGAGTGTGGAGGGAATGGGGATTTTGCAGTATCCTTCCACTGGAGTGGGGAGGGAATGGAGATTTTGCAGTCTCCTTCCCCTGGAGTGTGGAGGGAATGGGGATTTTGCAGTATCCTTTCCCTGGAGTGTGGAGGGAATGGGGATTTTGCAGTATCCTTCCACTGGAGTGGGGAGGGAATGGGGATTTTGCAGTATCCTTTCCCTGGAGTGTGGAGGGAATGGGGATTTTGCAGTATCCTTCCACTGGAGTGGGGAGGGAATAGAGATTTTGCAGTATCCTTCCCCTGGAGTGGGGAGGGAATGGGGATTTTGTAGTCTCCTTCCCCTGGAGTGGGGAGGGAATGGAGATTTTGCAGTTTCCTTCCCCTGGAGTGGGGAGGGAATGGAGATTTTGCAGTCTCCTTCCACTGGAGTGGGAAGGGAATGCTGATTTTTGATGTATCTTTCCCCAGGAGTGGGAAGGGAATGGGGATTTTGCAGTCTCCTTCCCCTGCCATGCCCAGGAAGTCACACCCACAAAGCCACGCCCATAGAACCGTTAGTAAAATTTTTTTGAATCCCACCACTGATGCAACTGGTTAGGTGCTACGCTCTGCCTGTCCTTTACAATGTATTTCCTGTGGAGTCCTTGGTGCTCTCGGAGCTGTGTGGTTTCTTTATAGATGTTTCGTGACCCAACTAGATAACCTCACCCGTGGCCCTCATCATCACCCTCGTCATAATTGTCACCGTCATTGTCACAGTGATGAGGTTCACCAGTTGGGTCATGAAAGATCTGCAAGTGAGCAACCAAGCTCAGAAATGCTTCTTTTAGACTCCCCCTCCCTTTTTTTATGTTTATTAGACTATAAAATGCAAAGAATAGCGGAATAACCGAGTTGGAAGGGACCTCGGAGGTCTTCTAGTCCAACCTCCTGCTCAGGCAAGAAACTCTACACCAGTGATGGCTAACCTTTTTGTCGTCACATGCTGAAAGTGCATCTGTACCCCCATAATGAATGCATGTGTGGCCCCCCCTGCATGCCCCCCTCACATGTGCACGCAATCCCCAACGTGTCCTGCCCCTTGCACATGCATGTGTGACCCCTGCATGCACCCCCCCACACACATGTGCAGCAGAGACCCGAAAACCAGCTGGCTGGCGGGAGGTGCGCACACATGCGCGGTGGTGGAGCTGAGCTGGGAGAATGGCTCATGCGCCCACAGAGAGGGCTCTGTGTGACATCTGTGGCACAGGTGCCATAGGTTCGCCCTCATGGCCCTACACCATTTGAGACAAATCTCTTCTTCCAAACTTCCAGTGTTGGAGCTCTAATAACTTCTGGAGGCAACTTGTTCCTGACTGTCAGGAATTTTTTCTTAGTTCTAGGTTGTTTCTCTCCTTGACTAGTTTCAGTTGAAAGTACGGTTAAGTCTCCCCACCAGGGACGTGCGGTCAGGGGAGGCAGGGGAGGCAGAGCCTCACCGCTCTCATCATGAAAAGAAAAAAAAGGGAAAAGGGAAAAGGCACACGTGGTCCGATTCCCTGCCTTCCTGAGTCAACCTGAAGGGGACCACGGAGTGCGAGCTGCAGGACCGGGGAGCGCGCTCCGCAGTCCCCTTCAGGTTGACTCAGGAAGGCAGGGAATGGGACCACGTGTGCAGGAGGCTGAGGCTGCCTCAGCCTCCTGCACACATGGTCCCATCCCCGCCTTCCTGATGACGTCACCAGCCTCACCAGCCATAAACCTCACCGCACGTCACTGCTGCCCACGTGTTGTGAAATGAAGGTGCTTTCATCATGTCTTCCGACTGTGCATTGGTGTTCATGGAGTCACTCTACTAGTCTTCTGCCTGTTTGTCCTGTATAGTGGCTGTTGTAGATGACTCCTGTTTTTTTCTATATTCTGGGTCTGATTCTTTGGGTTACTAAGGGTGTCTTGAAAAGCTTTTGTTGGCTTGTGTGCTATGCTGATGCCGTGTGGTTGCAACAGTATTGTGGCTGTTGTAGATGACAACAGTCTGTTAGTGGTTTCCGAGATTTTTTAAATTTTATTTTTATTGATTTTTCTATGAAATACATTTCTTAGGGCTTAACATCGTGTTGTCTGGGAATTGAATTTGCTTAACAATACAAATTTACATTCTTAATATCCATCCCTTTTTTCCCAACCATTGATAAAATAAATTCCACATTTGATAATATTCTCCATCCTCTTTGTATTTAATTTTTTTTTGTATTCTTTTTTTATCCATAAACATTTTGAATACAGTGTATTGTCAGGTTATATCATTTTACAAAAGAAAAACAAAGAGAGAACAAAAAAATGTTAATCCATATAGTAGTAACAATATTAATAATATAACAGAATAATTTTGGCTCAGTTTCTCTTTATGTTAGCTTATTCATAATTCTGTTAATTATATTGGCATATTTATACATATTTACCATCTTTATATTTAATTCATATATAACAATAATCCTTCTTCGTCTAATTTCTACCTCTTATCTCTAACCACTCATAAAATCTATTCCATGTCAAGTAAATTTCTGTTTCTTCTTTGTCTTTTATTTTTAAAGTCAATCTATCCATCTCTGCACAGATAACCATTTTGTTGGAAGATGCTGTGTATTGTAAATCAGAGGTCACCAACCTTTCGGACCTCAGGGACCACTAAATTCATAATTTTAAATCCCGCGAACCACTAATATGATCTGCCTAATGACTGGGTGGGTGGGTGGGTGTGGCTAGGTGGTCATGTGGCTGGGTAGGCGTGGCCAACTCAATGTCACTCATGTCAAGGAGCGCCTCGCCAGCCTCTACTTGCTCCTCCCCTCCCAGCCACTCCTTGCCTGTCCAGGCTCCTTAGGCCCCCAACAGGAAGCAGTTGTTGGAGATAAGCAGCCACCAGGAGAAAGAGTTGGCAAAACTGCTCAGTTCAAATTCTGGCTGAGAAGGAGGCTCAGCAGAAGCACCTCACTGAGGACTACGGGCATAGGCTTTCCAAGCAGAGGGAGGACCTGCGGGAGTGCAAGGCCAGGTACCAGTACCTGGAGGCTCAGCGGGCTGAGATGGTCAGCCACCTCTGGCTCTTCGCCACCAGCAGCACTTCCCTCCAGCCTTTGCCCAAAGCCCCTCACCAGGAGACTGAAGCAGACCCCAAGTCAGAATTTCTGCCCCTTTCCGACCCGCACAAAAAGACCCCAAAGGGGGAGACTTTCTGCAGCAACACAAGCGTTCATTGCACGTATCCGTCCCAGGGGCCGTAGTTTGAGGACCCCTGATTTAGTGCAATATTAAAAAGGCAAATAATTTTTCTGCTGACCTCCAACATTTTCTCGCGGACCACCAGTTGGTGGCTGCTGTTGTGGATGATCTGTTTCCTTTTGCTGAAGTTCAGGGTTACTGCCGGGTGTTTCTGCTTGTCTAAACAGTTTCCTTATCCTTATACAGCTTCTCTTTTGAGGCTTTGGTTTGGTACTTTGGTAGGGGAATACTTGGTTGGCATGGGTGGTTTATGATAAGCCTGTGTTTCTAGTTTGCCACCATCGCCTCTAATCCAGGGTAAGATGATTTCCCTCCCCGGACTTCTTTGCTTGTGAATTTTATTCCTTGGAAGAAGATATTGATGGTTTCATGTGCGTTGTCTAGTTGGTCCTCTTTTTTATTATGACAAAGGTATCATCTACATACATTTTAATTTTATTTTTAATAAAGAGTTTTATTATTTTTCAGTTACAAAAATAAACATTCCATCTTTCTCTGTGTAACACCGTTCCTCTTTTGCCACATCTTTCACATTCATCTTAACATTATTTCCCCAAGTTTAGTATTATAATATATTGAGCATTTAAATGTTATAAAACACTCCATTTTTATTATTCATATTAACATTAAACATAACTATTCTCATCATACATATACTATCAGTTTCCATCTTATTTATATCTCTAAGTGTGTTGTCTACTTATTTTTTAACTTTCTTCATTTTCAAAACTCCTTTTTTATTCTCCAACCATTGGTAAAATCCTTCCCAAATCATGTAATATTCAGTTTGCTCTTTCTCCTTAATTGCTAATGTTAATCTGTTCATTTCTGCACATTCTAATATTTTTCTTATCACCTTCTCACCAATAGGAATCTCTACACTTTTCCAATGTTGTGCAAATACAATTCTAGCTGCGGTTAACACATAAATGATTACATATATATTTTCTTTATTATAAATTTTATAAGGGTTTGAGTGTTTGGGGTGGATTTTTTTTTTGCTTTTGTTATATGCCAAGTAGTGTCACCTTGTTTGAGTTGAGTGGCCCTAAAATCCATTCAATCAATCAACCAGCCAACCCATCCCCCATCTGATCACTATAGAAAAATGACATTCCAAAAATGCTTCGCTGCAAATATCTTCTTTCATTCTCACAAAACATCAGGACCAATGATTTATTTTTAGCTTTCTGGATCTTTCATACTTTATTTCAAAAGCTTTAGGGTGGGAGAAGACCTTTATCATAAACAGATAGAACCAGTTTTTATTAATCCCTTCAAAGAGACTATTTTGCATGCTTATAAATAATTTATTTATGAGAATTTGTCAAACAATACTTCACAGTGCATCAGAGGAGCTGAAGAATACACATTTGAAGGCATTTTTTGTCGTGAGCAGGAGTTTGTTGTAAGGGAAGCTCTCAGCTGTGTTTGTATTAAACCATTGTTATGTTTGCAAATCATGGTTAATTTCCCAGCAAGATAGATAAACTCAGCCAATTATGTCTTATATAATCATCCATGGATGAAAACTAACTCTAACTCAATCTACAGATGAGAAAATAATAATTCTTCAACTCCCTTTGCAACTCCATTCTTTGCAACTCCAAGCAAATGGCTTGAAACAATAACAGAATAACAGAGTTGGAAGGGACCTGGGAGGTCTTCTAGTCTGACCCCCTGCATAAGCAGGAGACCTTGCATCATTCCAGACAAGTGGCTGCCCAATCTCTTCTTACAAGCCTCCTGTGATGGAGCACCCACAACTTCTGAAGACAAGCTGTTTCACAGGTTAATTGTCCTCACTCTTAGGAAATTTCTCCTTAGTTCTAGGTTGGTCCTTTCCTTGATTAGTTTCCATCCATTGCTTCTTGTCCTGACTTTACTGGCTTTGGAGAATAGCTTGACTCCCTCTCCTTTGTGGCAGCTCCTCAGATATTGGAGTTTTGTTATCATATCATCCCTTGTCCTTTTTTTCACTAGACTAGACATGTTGTTGGCATCCTTCAGTCTCAAAAGACGATGGTATCGTACTCTGGAAAAAGGTCCTAATGCAGCATCTGGTGTGGCTAAAAAGTCCAATTTGGGAGTGGAAATCCCTTCCACACTGAGGGCAAATACATTTGTCCCCTGTCCAGCCCCCCAGATTTCACTGGTTCTGGGACTCCCTCTTTGCCTCCGCCTGCCGAACAAGTGTCTCTCCGAATTGGAGAAGGCCCTGCTGCGCCTTTAGCCTCCAAGTTGAATGATCAAAGGTCAAGGTTTCCCAGATGTTAATGTCCATCCCAAAGGCTTTTAGATCCTTCTTGTAGATAGCCTTGTATCGCAGCTGTGGTCTCCCTCTGGGGTGCTTTCCCTGCACTAATTCTCCATACAGGAGATCTTTTGGAATCCGACCATCAGCCATTCTCACGACATGCCCAAGCCAGCATAGACGGCACTGTTTCAATAGTGTATACATGCTAGAAATTCCAGCATGTTCCAAGATTGCGCTATTTGGAACTTTGTCATGCCAGGTGATGCTAAGGATACGTCTGAGACCGCGCATATGAAAGGTGTTCAGCCTTCTCTCCTGACGTGCGTAAAAGACTAGGCTTACAATTCTAGTAACCATTCTTCATACTTTTTAGCCGTCAGCCCCCTAATCATCTTCGCTGCTCTTCTCTGCACTCTTTCCAGAATCTCAACATCTATTATTATTATTATTATTATTATTATTATTATTATTATTATTATTATTATTATTATTATTGCATCAACAGAAGTTTATCACAGCGGCCAGTTGTTTCGCCGGATTTGGCAATAATTACTAGTCGGGCCCCACCCAGGGGCCTAGGACGTCATAACGTATTTTCGTAATATGTGTGCAGATCCAAGCAGTGCAGCCTTTTGCATTTGACTGATGGTGATTTTGTCAATTTTTAACTGTTTTAAATGTAATTCCAGTGCTTTTGGAATAGCACCCAGTGTGCCGATTACCACTGGAATTACCACTGCTGTTTTGTGCCATAATCGTTGGATTTCGATTTTTAAGTCCTGGTATTTCGCAATTTTTTCATATTCCTTCTCGGCGACCCTGCTATCACCTGGTATTGCGATGTCTATGATTGTAACCTTATTTTTCTCAACCAGTGTGATGTCTGGTGTATTATGCGCCAGTATTTTATCCGTTTGTATGCGAAAATCCCACAAGATCTTGACCATCTGACTCTCGATGACTTTTTCAGGCTTATGTTCCCACCAGTTTGTTGCTGTTTTAATATTATAATTTTTGCACAAATTCCAGTGGATCATTTGTGCCACTGAATTGTGCCGCATTTTATAGTCAGTCTGCGCGATTTTTTTACAGCAGCTGAGTATGTGGTCAACAGTTTCATCAACTTCTTTGCAGAGTCTGCATTTGGCATCATCAGAGGATTTTTCGATTTTGGCCTTAATGGCATTTGTTCGGATAGCTTGTTCTTGCGCAGCCAGGATTAGTGACTCTGTTTCTTTCTTTAATGTACCTGTTGTTAACCATAACCAAGTTTTTTTACTGTCCCCTTTATCTTTTATTTTTTCCAGAAATTGACCATGTAATGCTTTGTTCTGCCAACTCTCCATTCTTGATTTTATCACATCTTTTCTGTATTCTTGTTTCGTCTGTTGGGCCTTCAATAAATTTTTGTTCTTTACTTCGATTAATAGATGTTCTTGACTTTCTTTTAAATAATCAGCCAGTGCATGTTTTTCTTCTTCAACTATTTGCTTCACTTGTAATAATCCTCTGCCACCTGATTTTCGGGGCAGGTATAGTCTATCAGTGTCACCACGTGGATGTAAACTGTAGTGCATTGTCATTAGTTTCCTGGTTTTTCGGTCCAAAATGTCCAAATCAGTTTGTGTCCAGTTAACTATACCAGCTGTGTATCTTATAACTGGTATTGCCCAGGTATTTATGGCCTTGATTGTATTTCCACCATTTAATTTAGATTTCAAAATTTTCCTAACTCTGTTGGTGTACTCTCTCCTGACAATAGTTTTTACTTCTCCATGTTTGATGTTATCCAACTGCAAAATGCCTAAGTATTTGTAGGCTTCATTTTCATTGCATTTAATTAGTTGCCCATTGGGCAGTTCAATTCCCTCACATGTAGTGATTTTGCCCCTTTTTATGGATATAGTGGCACATTTTTCCATGCCAAACTGCATTGAAATATCGGTGCTGAATACTCAGACTGTGTTTGTCAGTGATTGGATTTCTATTTCTAACTTTCCATAGAGTTTCAAATCATCCATATATAATAAATGTGAAATTTTTTCAGCTTCTTTGGCTGTTTGGTAGCCTAATTTCATTTTTTTTAAGATTACTGATAGTGGGATCATTGCGATGATGAAGAGAAGAGGTGAAAGTGAATCACCCTGGAAAATTCCTCGCTTGATATTGACCATTCCGTAGTTCTCATTCCCTACTGCCAACTCAGTTCTCCATTGTTTCATCGCCTTTTCAGTGAAGGATGTAATATTTTTACTAATGCCAGTTGTTTCTAAGCATTTTATGATCCAACTATGTGGCAATGAGTCGAATGCTTTTTTATAATCAATCCAGACCATATTCAAGTTCGTTTTTCTTTTCTTACAATTTTCTAATATCATTTTATCAATTAGGAGCTGATCTTTTGTGCCCCTACTCCTTCTTTTGTTGCCTTTTTGCTCTACTGGCAAGATGTTGTTTGTTTCCAAATAATCCATAATGTTATCTGCAATAATGCCTGTGAGTAATTTAAAGGTTGTTGGCAAGCATGTTATTGGTCTGTAGTTTTCAGGTATTGTTCCTTTAGTTGCATTTTTCTGAATCAAGTATGTTTTTCCAGTTGTCAACCATTCATCAATTTGACCATTTTGTAAAATTTCATTCATTTGCCTGGCCAACTTTGCATGTAAACTGGTCAGATATTTGAGCCAGAAACCATGTAATTGGTCATTTCCAGGTGATGTCCAATTCTTTACTTTTTTTACTCGATTCTTGACCATCTCAGTTGTTATTTCTAATACTTGCATTTGTTTATTACCAATGCTTTCTTCAAAGTCATGTATCCACTTTGCTTCCTTATTGTAGTCCTTTGCATTTTCCCACAATTCTTTCCAGAATTCAACTGTGGCCTGCTTTTCTGGTTTTTGACTTTTGGTGCCACCATTCACATTAAGACTTTGATAAAAACGCCGTTGGTCTGATCGAAATTGCTGATTTTGTTTATACTGGATGATTCGTGCCTCATATCTTTCAATTTTCCTAGCTGTTGCTGTTATCTGCTGTTTTACAATCTCTACAGCTTCATTGATGTTTCTTGTATCCAATCTATACCTTCTGATTAGCTGATCTATAATTTTGTTGTTTTTAAGCCGTTGCTCACGCATGTTCTTCAAGTTGCTAGCATCTGCCCTTAATTTTTTGACTTTTTGTTCTAATCGGATTTTCCACTTTGGCTTTGATGCTTTTTCCATTGTGCTTTGTTCTGCCAACTCTCCATTCTTGATTTTATCACATCTTTTCTGTATTCTTGTTTTGTCTGTTGGGCCTTCAGTAGATTTTTCTTCTTTACTTCGATTAATAGATGTTCTTGACTTTCTTTTAAATAATCAGCCAGTGAATGTTTTTCTTCTTCAACTATTCGCTTCACTTGTAATAATCCTCTGCCACCTGATTTTCGGGGCAGGTATAGTCTATCAGTGTCACCGTGTGGATGTAAACTGTAGTGCATTGTCATTAGTTTCCTGGTTTTTCGGTCCAAAATGTCCAAATCAGCTTGTGTCCAGTTAACTATACCAGCTGCGTATCTTATAACTGGTATTGTTATTTGACCAAAACGGGATGCAGTATTCTAATGAATCAGACTGATTTCCTTCAACAGGCTTTGTAATTCTACACAGATCCACAGGGGAAAAGAGTCAGAAACCTCCCCATGGAAAATAAATGATGAATGAACAATCCAAATGATCTCCTAAAAGTTAAACAAAGCTCTTTTGCTCTGCCATTCCATCAGAGAAGTCATGCAAAGGCCTTTAGAAGCCGGCTGGCAATTACAGAGGAAACAAAGCTTAAACAAAAAAAAAACGAATGCACCAAAAAAAATTGCGGTCTATCCATCACACCTCCCAAGGCCTAAATGTTACCAGCAATTAAGCAAGTTAGTGGGGAAAGAGCTGACAAGTGAGTTTTATCACTAGCCTGTTTCCCTCGCTGGAAAGTAAGTGGGTCAAACTTATTAGATCCCACTTCATTTAACGCCACAAAACCTACTCCCAGCAGCTTCCAACAGCTTTAGGTGTGGGGTAAGCCTTGAGCTGTGGGTAGTGGGAGCAAAATTCTGGAAGGCTTTGTTTGTTTCCGCCTTAAGAAGGTTTTTTTCCCCTTTGTCAGAAGAATAATTTGGGGTTCCAACACAAACCGGGGTTGTGCAAGAATAGATAAAAATGAGATTCAGAGCAAAGAAGAAATACTTATTCCTGAAAGCAAAGGGTTTGCCTTTAGGAGCAGTTGCAAAGAAATGGGGTACAGCCGAAACAGACATATTGTTCTGACTAAAGCTTTCCATGAGCATGAAGCAAACTCTTTCTCATGACAAAACCCCCTTTTATTAATTTGCTATGAATTCTGCTCATTCACATCCAGCAAAGTCTTTCAAGGGAGGATTTGCGGTCACAGACCTTCTCTGGCTTGGAGAGCTGCCAGGACGATCTCTGCAAAACTTAAGCAAGGAGTCTCAGAGAGTCACCAACCAATTAAGCGAACTAATTGTCTTCTGCAAACTCCACTCCCCTTTCGCTCCTCTTTTATTTCCTCTGGGAGGAGCCATTCATCGTCCACCTGTGGCCTTACTCCCAAGTCGACCCCTGTTCTTTAGGAATTTAGGAATAACTGGAATGCAGTCCTGGTCCCATCTCCGTCTCCGGCACAGAGCCCTCATCAGAGCCTTCCCCAGACTCCAGGACTGGCCCAGGTTCCTCCCCAACCTCCTCACTGTCCGACTCTGCTGCCAGCTCTGCTGACTGCTGGTGGGCCACAACACATATAGGGAAACATGTCCTGTGCGTGGAAGTGTCTACATGCTGATTCTAGGGTGACACTTGAAGTGTGTGTGTGTGTTTGTAGATGTGTCTATGAGGTTTATTCTTGTGAACATGCAGTTCTGCTAGGAGCCTAATTTCATCAAGTCTATTTTTGTTTGCAGACCTTATCCTTTGATATGTGGATTAGGTCTGGGCAAGATATTTTGGGGTTAAGAGGAAGTTTGAGTTAAAGATTTCCCCCCGTTTACTATTTTTACTTGATTAACTTAGTTTCAGCTCGACTGTCAATTATCTAGTGCAGTGATGGTGAACCTTTTTGTCACCGAGTGCCGAAATGGGAGTGTGCGCACGCTCGTCGGGGAAGAGAAGCTGCGAAGTGGGCATGTGCGCGCTGGGAAATGACCTTCTGGTTTCCATGCACACCATTAAGCTTGTCTTCTGGTTATTGGCATGGATGTGCGCACGACACACGCCGGTGTGGATGTGCCCAATGGACATAGGAAGACCAGCTCTTCTGGTTTCTGGCACTGTCACACGTGCAAAAAACAGCTGATGGTTGTGCACGCATGTGCTCCAGAAACCCAGAAGAAGAACGGGAGATGCCGGGCGTGCCAGCCGACGTGACTCCCCATGCCACTTCAGGCACACGTGCCATGGATTCACCATCATGGATCTAGTGGATTCTCCGTCCATGGTGGATTCAATGAATGCTTTAAGGGAAGCAGGGAAAAGAATAAAATACATTTTGAAATAAAACTTCTCATACCTTCTTCATTCACCATTAAATGCAAGGAATTAAATCTCTCTCTCTTTCTCTCTCTCTCTTTCCCTCCCTCTCTCTCTTTCCCTCTTTCCCCCCTCTCTCTTTCCCTCCCTCTCTCACTCTTTCTCTCTCTTTCTCTCCCTCCCCCACTCTCTTTCTCTCCCTCTCTCTTTCCTTCTCTCCCTCTCTCTTTCCCTCCCTCCCTCTCTCCCCCTCTCTCTTTCCCTCTCGCTCTCTCTTTTCCATTTCCCTCCCTCTCTTTCTTTCCCTCTCTCTCTCTCTTCCCCATCTCTCTTTCTTTCTTTCTTTCCCCCTCTCTTTCCCTTTCTCTCTCACCCTCCCTCCCTCTCTCTTTCCCTCCCTCTCTCATTCTTTCTCTCTCTCTTTCCCTCCCTCCCTGTCTCTCTTTCCCTCTCACTCTCTCTTCCCTTTTCCCTCCCTCTCTATCTTTCCCTCCCTTTCTCTCTCTTCCCCCTCTCTCTTCCCCCCTCTCTCTTCCTCCTCTTTCTCTCTCTCTTCCCCCCTCTTCCCCTCTCTCTCTCTTACCCTCCCTCACTCTCTCTTTCCCTCCCTCTCTCCCTCTTTCTCACTCTCTCTTTCCTTCTTTCCCTCTTTTCCTCTCTCTCCTTCCTCCCTCTCTCTTTCCCTTCCCACATGTATATCCTATTTAAGACTCTGGTGGGGTCCACACAAGTCACTTACCCTTTTTAAGAGGTGTCTATATAGAGGTGGCCATTAGAGGGGCCCTCTCTCTCTCTCTCTCTCCTTCCCTCCCTCCCTCTCTCTCTCCCCCCCCCTCTCTCTCTCACACACACACACACACGCCTGAACTTCATACAGTTACAAACCGAACATATGGAAAGCCTTTCCTTAAAGCGACGTTTCCTTTCTCTAAAGCCGTTAGCAACCAGCCACAAGCTGCCTTAACTAAATCTTTGACTGATTATGCATTTTCTTTCCCTCTCCCTCCCTTCCCTTCTCCCTACAAGATAGATTCATCATTCCAATTTGTCAAGCTGGCAAGGTTCCAATTAATTACAGGCAGGAAAGCTCAACCTGTATTACAGCCCTGTCATCCCTAATCTAGTACCTCATTCACTGCGGTCCCAAATGAAGAGATATTAGAGAGGCTGTTTCTCCGGGTACTTAATTTGATGAATGCCCTGGCAGGAGAAGCCAGGCGGCCGGATGGCACTGCAGCCTCGTCTTCTTTCATCAGACGCCAACGAGGAAGGAGCTTTGCTTCCCACAACTAATTTGAGTATTCTTCTGTATGGATGGGTCTGCTTTCCTTGCGTTCTCTGGAAGGAGACCCCGGCTGTATTCTAACCTTTCCTTTCCTTTCCCTTCCTTTCTTCTTTCCTTTCTTCTTTCCTGTCCTGTCCTTCCCTTCCTTTCCTTTTTCTTTCTTTCCTTTCCTTCCTTTCCCTTTCCCTTCCCTTCCCTTTCCTCCCCTCCCTTCCTTCCCTTTCCTGTCCCTTCCTTCCCTTCCCTTCATTTCTTCTTCCTTTCCTTCCTTTTCCTTCCCTTTCCCTTTCCCTTTCCTTTCCTTTCCCTTCCCTTCCCTTCCCTTCCTTTCATTTCCTTCCCTTCCCTTCATTTCTTTTTCCTTTCCTTTCCTTCCCTTCATTTCTTCCTCCTTTTCTTTTCTTCCCTTCCCTTCCCTGTCCTGTGCTTCCCTTCCCTTCACTTCCCTTCCCTTCATTTCTTCTTCCTTTCCTTCCTTCCCTTCCTTTCATTTCCTTCCCTTCCCTTCATTTCTTCTTCCTTCCCTTCATTTCTTTTTCCTTTCCTTTCCTTCCCTTCATTTCTTCCTCCTTTTCTTTTCTTCCCTTCCCTTCCCTGTCCTGTGCTTCCCTTCCCTTCCCTTCCCTTCCCTTCATTTCTTCTTCCTTTCCTTCCTTCCCTTCCTTTCATTTCCTTCCCTTCCCTTCATTTCTTCTTCCTTCCCTTCATTTCTTTTTCCTTTCCTTTCCTTCCCTTCATTTCTTCCTCCGTTTCTTTTCTTCCCTTCCCTTCCCTGTCCTGTGCTTCCCTTCCCTTCACTTCCCTTCCCTTCATTTCTTCTTCCTTTCCTTCCTTCCCTTCCTTTCATTTCCTTCCCTTCCCTTCATTTCTTCTTCCTTCCCTTCATTTCTTTTTCCTTTCCTTTCCTTCCCTTCATTTCTTCCTCCTTTTCTTTTCTTCCCTTCCCTTCCCTGTCCTGTGCTTCCCTTCCCTTCCCTTCACTTCCCTTCCCTTCATTTCTTCTTCCTTTCCTTCCTTCCCTTCCTTTCATTTCCTTCCCTTCCCTTCATTTCTTCTTCCTTCCCTTCATTTCTTTTTCCTTTCCTTTCCTTCCCTTCATTTCTTCCTCCTTTTCTTTTCTTCCCTTCCCTTCCCTGTCCTGTGCTTCCCTTCACTTCCCTTCCCTTAATTTCTTCTTCCTTTCCTTCCTTTTCTTTCCTTTCCTTTCCTTTCCCTTCCCGTCCCTTCCCTTCCCTTCATTTCCTTCTCTTCCTTTCTTCTTCCTTTCCTTCCTTTTCTTTCCTTTCCTTTCCCTTCCCTTCCCTTCCCTTCCCTTCCCTTTTCTTTCCTGTCCTGTCCTGTCCTTTCCTTTCCTTGTGTGACTGGGAGGCATCTCCAGTTGGGACGGTGCCTGATTGGACCATGTGATGGACATGTGAGTGCTGGGCAGGGAATTGAACTTTCATTTGGGTGGGGAACACCTGGAAGCTTTCAGATTCAGGTTTTCCCAGATGTGCCCTATGGGCATATCTGGGAAAACCAGATATTTTATTATCTGTAATAAAATGGAAGTGTGAGGAACTTCAAGCCTCAGAATCCTCTTTCGTTGGGGGTCTTACTTGGGACCCTGACAGGTCAGGTTCGAACTCCTGGCCATGGGCAGAGTTTGCCTGCAATACTGCATCCTAACCACTGCACCATCAAATGTCATGATAGTAGAGGCGGCGGCTCACAATTTATTCAGTGGTGTTTGTTCTTTAGCACAGCTGTCTTCCTGTTGTCTAGCCCCATGATTCCAGTTTATTTTAAAAAGGCAATTTTTGTCATTTTCAAATGAAAATCCAGTGAAGACAGATGGCTTCTTTGCTGCAGCTGAATCATTATAGTTGGAAACCGAGAGTGGATGAATGAAAAAGGGCTGGTAGCCGTTTCTTGTAAAATGTGCTGATTCAAGAATGTTTTCAAGCATGGGGATTCTGCATTTCCTCCTGCCACTCAGTCGATTGAAACAGAATTTTCTTTCCAAACTTACTTCAGTGGAGAAAATCTTGTCAAAAGACAAGAAGAAGAAGAAGAAGAAGAAGAAGAAGAAGAAGAAGAAGAAGAAGAAGAAGAAGAAGAAGAAGAAGAAGAAGAAGAAGAAGATGAAGAAGATGAAGAAGATGACATTCTTGAATTGGTAGAGTTCATAAAGTTAATAAAGGAAGCGTGTAAATGTCCCATCACACTTTACACACCCCTGTTGCACAAAAATGAAGCAAATCTTCATTTAAGAGACAGTTTTGGGAGAAGTGTTTGGAATCACATTTTCAAGATTTGGGCAGTTAAATTATTTCCAACTGGAACCGAAATGTGTTAGCCAAGGACTGTTGCGAAGGAAAAGTTCACCCTAAGTCACATGGAACTTTGGCAATTTTCTCCCTCTGTGTTCTTATAATAAAATGATTGTGTGAAATCGCCCTGGGCAGAAAAATGCCCTTCTGTATTATTGTTGCAATTCTTTCAATCCGATGAAAGAGACCGTTGGCATTCCTGCACATTGAATATGGCTCTGGTGAGACCACATTTGGAATACTGCCTTCAGTTCTGGTCACCATGGTACCAAAAAAGAAGACCCCAAGGCCCTAGAACTGTGATGGCGAACCTATGGCACAACTGTCACAGGTGGCACGCAGAGCCCTCTCTGTGGGCAGGTGAGCTGCTGCCCCAACTCAGCTCCACCCCACATCTGTGCGTGCCTCCCCCTGGCTAGCTGGTTTTGGGGTCTCTGCTGTGCATGCGGAGCGGATGGGGCGCATGCAGGAGAGGTGTGTGCATGCGTGGGGGAAACGGGGGGTTGCATGCACATGCATGGAGGGTGAGGGGGGCATGTGCGCATACTTAGGGGCATGGCGTATGCAAGGGAGTCACATGTGCATGCACAGGGGCGGAGGGCATGCGGGGATCACACCAGTGGTGGGTTGCAGGTGGTACGCCCTGGTACGGGTGTACCAGAGCCTGCCCGGAGCACTGGATACTGTTCCGATACGGTGCTCTGGAGGGGCCACCTACCCGCCCGAGCTACTTACCTGTCTTTTAAGGCTTCTGTGCTTCCGCACATGCGCATGGCACATACAGCGCCTGTGTGACGCTCTGCGTAGCAGCTGGAGTGTTGCAGAGGCTTGCAGGGGTGTTAAGACGCATACATGCACTGCGCATATGTGCGTGCATGCTATGTGTATCCATGTGGACACCGCCGGGCCCGTACCGGTTGGAAACGGGATCCGGTACCCACCACTGGGTCACGCGCGCATTGCATTATGGTTTTGGCACTCGGCGACAAAAAGGTTAGCCGTCACTGCCCTAGAAAGGGTGCAGAGAAGAGACAGAAGGTTCCAGAAGGGTCTAGCGGCTAAACCCACATGTTAAATGACTGAGGTAACTAGGTACATCTAGTTACCTAACTGTGGTAACTGGTGAATTAGGTAACTAGAGTTGTTGTTACCTTGAATAGTTAGTAGAGAATTTCTCCATCCCATGAAGAAGGCTAAAAAACCCCAAACCCAGACCAATTCCTATGGCAAAATCTGGAAAAGATTGGGTGGGGTATTTCTTCTTTATGTTTTCCTCTTGGGATTGGTGAGAAACCCAGGGGTTTGTGGTGCTCTCTGAGCTCGGTGGTTTTCTCGCAGACGTTTCATGACCCAACTAAGGAATATCATCAGTGCTAGAAGAGAGTGGATTTTGTGGAGAGGAAGCAGAGGAGGAAGGCTTGGTGAGGTCCTTGGTGCTCTCTGAGTTTTGTTCTTTTCTTGCAGACATTTCATTACCCAAGTAGGTAACATCATCAGCTCAAACCCCACTCCATTCTAGCACTGATGATGTTAACTAGTTGGGTCATGAAACGTCAGCAAGAAAAGAACAAAACTCAGAGAGCACCAAGGACCCCACAGTCGTCCTCCTCCTCCTCCTCCTCCTCCTCCTCCTCCTCCTCCTCCTCCTCCTCCTCCTCCTCCTCCTCCTCCTCCTCCTCCTCCTCCTCCTCCTCCTCCTCCTCCCTTCTAGCACTGATGATGTTACCTAGTTTGGCTCATGAAACCTCTGCAAGAACACAACCAAGCTCAGAGAGCACTAAGGACTCCTCATTTCAACCTGAGCTATAAATATTCTCCTTTATTAATAGAATATTCATCTACTCACACCATCCTGTCCATGAGAAGGTCTCTGAAATTCTCCTCTCTTGTGGGCGAAAGGTTGACCGTGCCTTTGCCTTCTTCAGATTGAATGATGAAAGGGAACAAAAAGCAGCTTTCCTTTTTTTCTTATTTTCACAGCAGGCTGTTTCATGCGGGAGTCACGATTTGATCAAATCATTTCTAGCCAGCGTGTCATACTCGGCTTGCCTACGCAGTTCTTGGTGCCCTGAACAGAAATTATTTTTGAGTAGGCATGGCACAACAAGATTCTTAGACATGTAACTGTTGACTTACAACGGTTCATTTAGTGACCGTTTGAAGTTACAACAGCACTGAAAAAAGTCACTTATGACCATTTTAGTGTATGTTCGAAGTGGTGATCCTTTGAGAGCTGTAGGCAATGACATTTCACTTTAATGTATTCCAATTAGTGTACATTCAAAGTGACAAAGTTATTCTGTCTGTCTGTCTGTCTGTCTGTCTCACTCTCTCTCTCATCTACCTACCTACCACTCTCTCTCTCTCTCATCTCTATATTTGTCTGTCTGTCTGTCTGTCTATCTATCTATCTATCTATCTATCTATCTATCTATCTATCTATCTATCTATCATCTATCTCTATCCATCTAGCTATCCTCCCTCCCTCCCTCTATCACTATCATCTCTACCTTCTCTATCATCTATATCTATCTATCTATCTATCTATCTATCTATCTATCTATCTATCATCTATCTCTATCCATCTAGCTATCCTCCCTCCCTCCCTCCCTCCCTCCCTCCCTCCCTCCCTCCCTCCCTCCCTCCCTCTATCACTATCATCTCTATCTTCTCTATCATCTATATCTATCTATCTATCTATCTATCTATCTATCTATCTATCTATCTATCTATCATCTATCTATCCATCCATCCATCCATCCATCCATCCATCTATCCTACCTATCTACCGATCTCTCTATCTCTATCATCTCTATCATCTCTATCATCTCCATCTCCATCCATCCATCCATCCATCCATCCATCCATCCATCCATCCATCTATCTAGTTTTACATTTATACCGTTGCAGCATCCCCATGGTTACATGATCAAAATTCAGACGCTTGGCAACTGACTCACATTTATGACGGTTGCAGTGTCCCGGGGTCATGTGATCCGCTTTTGCGACCTTCTGACAAGCAAACTCAATGGGGAAACCAGATTCACTTAACAACCAGGTTACTAATTTAAGAACAGCAGTGATTCATGTAACTAACAGAGCGAGGAAAGTCGTAAAATGGGGCAAAACTCACTTGACAAATTTCTCACTTAGCAACATAAATGTTGGGCTCCATTGTGGTCGTAAGTTGAGGTCTACCTGTAATTGGAAAGGCTGCATTCATGTCTACCAAGGTCATGGGACTTCTTTCTGAGCAGGGCATACTGTCACGCTGGAAGCCACCTTTTGCACTGGGCCTTCAGGCCTGCCACATTCAATGCTGTGGGAAAACGGGAGGGGGGATTATACAGAGTGTGGGTGATATGTAGCCATAATAACATTCTTTCTCAGAAAGCCAAGGTCAACTGACCCCGCAGCTGCGATGAGGTGACTGGGAGGCATCTCCAATTGGGATGGTTCCTGATTGGACCATGTGATGGATGTGTGGATGCTGGACAGGGACTTTGACTTTCATTTGGGTGGGGAAATCAAGCCTCAGAGTCTTCTTTCATTGGGGGTGTTAATTGGAATCCTGACACATACATGCTTTCAGTTTTAATTTATCTTTTTCAACCCTAATGGTGAAGTTAACCAGAAAGAGCAGAGACAAAAATGGGCACATATTTTGGGGGCTTAAGGGAGAGAAAAGTTATTTTGCTTCTGAGATCTGAGGTGGTCGCCTGGGGGCTATAGGCTATCTATGACTTAAATCCAGTGTTTCTCAATCTCACACGCTTTAAGATGTGTGGACTTTAACTCCTGGAATTCCCATGCTAGTTGGGGAATCCTGGCAATTGAAATCCACACATCTGAAAGCTGCCAAGGTTGAGGAACACTGGCTTAATCAGTTTAGCTGTGGTGGCGCAGTGGTTAGAATGCAGTATTGCAGAGAGACTCTGCCAACTGCCAAGAGTTTGATCCTGACCAGCTGAAGGTTGATTCAGCCTTCCATCCTTCTGAGGTGGATAAAATGAGGACCCAGATTGTTGGGGGCAAGAGGCTGACTCTGTAAACCACTTAGAGAGGGCTGTAGAGCACCGTGAAGTGGTATATACTGTAAGTCTAAGTGCTATTGCTATTATTTGGCACAGTTGCCATCTATTCCACAACTGGTAATAGATGGGGAACCACCATAAATTTGACAGATTGATGGTTACATTGCGGTTTTTGTTTGTGTTTTTGGAGGAAAAATCTACATTGACTTGATTGGACCCAGAAACACTATAGACAAAATAGGAGGGAGGTTTAACCATACCACCTCCTTTCTGTTTTGACCAGAGGTGGTATTCAGCAGGTTCTGACCAGTTCTGGAGAACCGGTAGCGAAAAATTTTAGTAGTTTGGAGAACAGGTAAATACCACCTCTGACTGGCCTTGCCCCTCTCTATTCTATGCCTCCTGAGTCCCAGCTGATGGGGAGGAAATGGGGATTTTGCAGTATCCTTCCCCTCACATACCCACCAAGCCAGTGACGTGCGGTGAGGTTTACGGCTGGTGAGGCTGGTGACATAATCAAACCGCGTGGTTGCTCCAATCGCACGGGCGCAGCCCGACCGGAGCAGTTTCTCTTCTCAGAAATGTCAGAAAGGGACAGGCAGGCTGCCACAGCTCCACTGAGAAGACATTTCTGAGAAGAGAAACTTCTCCGGTCGGGCTGCACCCGTGCGATTGGAGCAACCACGCGGTTTGATGATGTCACCAGCCTCACCAGCCGTAAACCTCAGCGCACGTCACTGGCTTGGTGGGTATGTGAGGGGAAGGATACTGCAAAATCCCCATTTCCTCCCCATCAGCTAGAACTCAGGAGGCATAGAATAGATAGGGGCAAGGCCAGTGAGAGGCGCCAGCCTCAGATCAGCGTGAGCCGCGGTCCCCTTCCCCTGCACACATGGTCCCATTCCCCTCCTTCCTGAGCCAACATGAAGGGGACCGCGGCTGCGCTGATCTGAGGCTGGCACTGATGAGCCTCCTGCACACGTGGTTCCATTCCCCTTGCCAGGATCCCGGGCTCGTCCGATGCAAAAAATGGTGAGATTTCCCCTCCATTTCATTCCTCTTTCAGTATTCCAATCTTTTCCTTTTCAGAGATAAACCAATCACCATAAATATCAGCAATTTTAATTTCTTTATATTCATTTTCCTCTTCAGTAGGATTTTAACTGCCACTTTTTCCATTTGATTAGCATCTTCAACTTCATTATATTTTGCTGTTAGGTGCACTAAGTCTTCCAACTTCTTCTCTATCCTCTCACGTGTATCTGATAATTTCTGTATTTCTGAGAGTATCTTTTGCAGACTTAAAACTTCTTTCTGCTGTTGAAATTGTGCCATTATCTCCAGCTAACAAACACTGCTGCTCTAGCTTAGAAGGTTTTAACAGAATTAAGCATAGATTCACAATAACATTTCACCTTTCTCTGGTTAAAAATATACTTCAAAGGAACATCTCTGTGTTTTTCTTCTTATCACTCTCTATAAACAAGCTGTGAGACCTTGAAGTGCCAACCAGGATAATCAGTGAAAAAAAGTCTTTTGTTTCCAATACACAAACCTCCAGCCTCCGAGTAGCAGTGTTGCAATGTTACAATTTCTTTGTTTCTTTTTGTATCTTTTTTGTATTTCAAGTTAAAAAAAAGTCCAATTCTTAAATGAGTTAGAAAAACACCCACAGTAATGGAAGAGGAGAATTTTAGTCCATAGATTACAGAGAATAGTAAAAGAAAAAAATAGAAGGAAACTTAATCCATTCATTTTAAAAGGCTTGCATAAATTCCATCCGTGAAGATAGCATTTAAAAAGTAAGATAACCCATTGTCCAAAACCACTCCAAATTTAATTCCACCACTTATTTTTTCTGTTCTCCAATTTAAATTAATTTTACGTTTTTTTATAGGCAGTCACTTTTAAAAAAGTAAAAATTCCTCACCAGCTGGAAACACTTTCTCTTTCCATATCCTTCCATTTTGGAGCTACCCCGACTTCATCAGCCAAATGTCTGGGTTTTTTGTCACCGGCTTGAAGAACTTCTCTTGGATCAATCAGGGACTTTGCGATGTCCCTGAGATCAGCAAAACGCATTCTTCCTGTTCACCATCTCTGTGGGACGGTTTAGGTCCATTTGGACCACCCAGTGGCAAAAGTATCGACGGTGATCTCAGAGCATTGAGATTGCACATCGTCTTGTCGCGACTTCGGCTCCTCCCCTCTGTCTGTGGTGTGTGTCTCCCCCCCTTTCTTTTGCAGAACTGAACTTTCAACATTTTAAAATCTTGCCCACCGTGATCTTAGAAGTGGGTTTCCTTTCTCCATCAATTATTTAAAAGCCATCTGAGCCTCCCCTGCTGATCGCGGAGTAAAAGCTGAGGGCACAACGATTCCCAATTAGGTTGAGGCTGAGCCTCCCTCTTCCTTCCCTGAGGAGAAAAGGTGGATTATAGAAACTCATAAGTTAAGTACCTTACGCGGCTCTCTTCCAGAATGTTTAAAAAAACAACACACAGCCATAACGAGACGTTTAGAATTAAGGACACAAAATCTGTATATTTGGCTGCATTAACAGAGGGATAAGGGATGTGGTGGCTCAGTGGCTAAGACACTAAGCTTGTCGATCAGAAAGGTCGGCAGTTCGGCAGTTCGAATCCATAGCGCCGCGTAACGGAGTGACCTCCCGTTGTCAGCGCTCGTGCTGACATTCGCAGGGTAGCTGTCAGCGGCTTTTCCGTGGTGCTGCTACCTCCTGACCTCAGCAAGGGCTTCCACGCTGCCATCGCCACTGCCAATGCAACACCCGCTCGGCCATACTTACACGTCGCCAATGCTGATGCTGCCACTAACGCCGCCGAAGCCCCTCCCCTCCTCTCTCTGATGTCGGTGGAGCCTGTAGCTGCATGTGGCGCCACATGGCTTCCCTCACAACTCTGCAGGCGCACCTCCTGGACAGCAGCTGCACTTCAGAGCCTATTCTGAAGTAACGTTTCTACTCAAGTGCAGCTGATAAGGAGCTGGGGGGGGAATGCAATTTCATTTTTATAAACTACAGTAGGGAGCACAACATGTACATATTTTTTATGTACACTGATGGCATAGGCACCAAAGACAAATTCCTTGTGTGTCCAATCACACTTGGCCAATAAAGAATTATGTTCTGTTCTGTTCTGTTCTATTCTATTCTGTTCTATTCTATTCTATTCTTTATTCTATTCTATTTTTTATTCTATTCTATTCCTTATTCTATTCTATTCCTTATTCTATTCTATTCTATTCTTTATTCTATTCTATTCTATTACTTATTCTATTCCTTGTTCTATTCTATTCTATTCTATTCTATTCTTTATTCTATTCTATTCTATTCTATTCTTTATTCTATTCTATTCCTTATTCTATTCTATTCCTTATTCTATTCTATTCTTTATTCTATTCTATTTTTTATTCTATTCTATTCTATTCTATTCTATTCCTTATTCTGTTCTATTCTGTTCTATTCTATTCTATTCTATTCTATTCTATTCTATTCCTTATTCTATTCTATTTTATTCTATTCCCCAAGTAGTGGCTGCATTAAATGTATATCGAATATGTTTTTAATTAGGCTTAATGCTGTAATTAAAATATATCCAAGCCCAATCCTCATACACTTATTATTGCCTATGATTTAACCTTTTGGCTTAAAAGAAAGCAAAGGAATAAAAAAAAGGGGAGACAATTTTCCATCACCCAGTCATCTGGAAAATTCCTGATTGGTCCATGAATACTGAGAGACGTATTGACTCAGTGAGTTTGGAGGTGAAAGATGCTTACAGGGGCAGTTAATGCTCATTTTCTAACCTTGGCTCATTTGAAACATTGCTTAGCCTATCAAGAAAACAAAGATGGAAATTTGAGAGAAATAGCTGCATTTTATCAGCAGATGGTGTTAGAAGCCCATGGAATGGAGGCAGCAGCAATTTTTAAGAGTTGGCCTAAATTGTAAGGCCCGGGGGTTAGAAAAATAAAATTATGAGGTGCATTTGCTAAGGTTCTTTCATCAGATTCCAGTGGACAAACCTAGTTTACAGATAGTCCCCGACTGACAGCCATTCATTAGGGACCATTCCAAGTTACAATGGCACTGAAAAAAATGACCTATGACCGTTTTTCACACTTAAGACCGTTGTGGCTTCCTCTTAGTGCAGGGGTGTCCAAACTTGGGAACTTTAAGACTTGTGGACTTCATCTCCCAGAATTCCCCAGCCAGCTGGCTGGGGAATTCTGGGAGTTGAAGTCCACAAGTCTTAAAGTTCCCAAGTTTGGACACCCCTGTCTTAGTCACATGATTAGAATTCAGACACCTGGTGACTGACTCATATTTATGACGGTCACAGTGTCCTGGGGTCAGATGATCCCCTTTTGCGACCTTTTGACAAACAAAGTCAATGGGGAACCCAGATTCATTTAGCAACCGGGTTAACTAACAACTGCACTGATTCACTTAACAACTGTGGCAAGAAAGGTTAAAAAAATGGGGCAAAATTTACTTAATGAATGTCTCGCTCAGTAACAGAAATCTGGGGGTCAACTGTTGTCGTAAGTCAAGGACCAGCAATATTGCCTAGTAAAACGTGCTTCGTTTTATTAATTTTGATTGGCTGAATTCACTGTGCCTCCTACTGGAAAACTTCATATTGCTGCAGTCGCATATAATTATAAGCTTTTATTGGATAAAATTATATAAGGATATAAATCAGCCTTCTCTTTTTCTAGCTACCTTGTTTGAAAATTTTTCAAAATAGCCGGCTGGAGAATTCTGGGAGTTGAAGTCCACAAGTCTTAAAGTTGCCAAGTTTGGGGACTCCTGAGGTAAATGATAGATAAAAATAAACTTATGATTATTAGGATTTATATATATTTCAATTACAGCATCAAGATAAATGATACGTATAAGTATTCAATGTGGCCACTGTATGTAAAATTTTATTAGAATTTTAAATGCAGATTAAAAATGAACGAGAACTAATATTTATAATGAAAAAAGGAGGAAAAGAAGAAGGAAAAAAAGAGCAAAGAGGAAAGTCCAGAAATCAAAGGGGGAGAAAGGATGATAAAGAAATGGACTTCCAATTTTATTTTCCTGGCATAAATATGAGTTAATCTCTTACTTACCCCTGCACAAAACCATAAATCATGACTTCATTTTTTTGTTTCCTGCAAAAATCCCAAAAGGGTTTCAAATCATCATTAAACTTAGACACGTTTTAATTAATTAATTAACTTTTTATGCCATCTCCCCTATAAGGTGACAAGGTCCTTTCTGAAGTCAGTGAACACACTCAAAACCATAGAAGTGGTGGTAGATTTTAGGAGAAACCCTCCCATACTATCATCTCTTACAATATTAGATAACGCAGTATCAACAGTAGAGACCTTCAAATTTCTAGGTTCTACCCTATCTCAAGACCTAGAATGGACACCTAACATCAAAAATGTCGTCAAAAAAGCACAACAAAGAATGTTCTTTCTGTGCCAACTCAGAAAGCTCAAACTGCCCAAGGAGCTGCTGATTCTGTTCTACAGAGGAATTATTGAGTCTGTCATCTGCACCTCCATAAATGTCTGGTTTGGTTCTGCAACCCAACAAGACAGACACAGACTTCAGAGGATAACCAAAACTGCAGAAAAAACAATTGCTACCAATCTGCCTTCCATTGTGGAGCTGGACATTGCACAAGTCAAAAAGAGGGGTGTGAAAATATTTACAGACCCCCTCCCATCCTGGACACAAATTGTTTCAAGTCCTACCCTCACAACGATGCTAAAGAGCACTGCACACCAAGACAACTAGGCACAAGGACACTTTTTTCCCAAATGCCATCACTCTGCTAAACAAATAATATCCTCAACACTGTCAAACCATTCACTAAGTCTGCATTACTATTAATCTTCTCATCGTTCCTATCACCAATCTCCTCCAACTTACGACTGTATGACTTGTTGCTTGTATTCTTACGATTTATATTGATTATTTCCTAGTATGCTTTGATTGCTCATTTGTACCCTATGACTATCATTAAGTGGTGTACCTTATGATTCATGATGTATGTATCTTTTCTTTTATGTACACTGAGACCTTGTGCACCAAAGACAAATTCCTTGTGTGTCCAATCACACTTGGCCAATAAAGAATTCTATTCTATTCTACTTGACCATCTCATCAATCTTCACTATCCAGTCTTCCCTTGTGGCTAAAATTGGTTTGTTTGTCACAGTTGTAAAACTGCTGTGAACTCTGCATAGGCATCAGGAAGGGCACCCGGCCAGTATACGCTCAGCTCAATCCAGTCACCTCATCTCTAACCCGAATTAAGGGATTACAGGGTCATAAAAAGGGAGTTTTAACCTTACTGAGACAGAATAAAGCAGAGCTGTGGAGATAGAGCAACGGATGTTGGTGTATTTTTCTGCTGTCTGAAGAACTGCAGGAAAGTGTGTTAAACAGGTTGTCTGAAAGTGCCCTTAGGGATGAGCTGTTATGAAAATTAGACACGTTGGAGCCTTATAAAATGTTGGTCCCTTTTCCTTGAAAACTCAATATGTTTATCATTTCTATGATTTGCCATTTGATCTTATTTAGATCAGAAGTCTTGTCTTGTATCTTTCTATATATTTTTAAAAAGCTGTGTAGTAATTTGCTGGGGAGGAAATTGGTTTTGATTTTTTTCTCCCTATAGAGAAAAATATTCCAGTGACATTTTCATGAGTGATGTGTATGCTTATTATTCCCCCCCCCTTTTTTTATTACGCTCTTACAAATCTTAATACATTGTGTATTACGATGTAGGATGACAACATTACAAGCATAAATTTATTTAGCCTTTTCACCTGAAGATAAGTATGAAGAACCACTAAAATTCACATGAAAACAATTAATACAATCTTAGTACGTTATGCTGTTCCTGTATATTTGTGTTTGTAGAGTAAGTTTTAAAATTATGAACATCCTGTTACCTAAAAGCTTGGAATGTTGAGAATAAAAAGAGAGAGAAAAATTAAAACATCAATGTTAGTTACAATTCAGGATGAAAAATGAAGCTGCCCAGAGTTGCTTCAAAATGAGATGGTTTCCCAATTTAATAAATAGATAAATAATTAAAATTAGCATAAAACTATTTTGCTTCTTCATCTGAATCTAAGACTTCATAAATGACTTAGATGAGAGAAGGGGAACTCATCAAATTTGCAGATGACACCAAGCTGGCAGGAATAGCCAACACCTCTGAAGACTAGTTCAGGATCCAAAAAGATCTTGACAGACTTGAACAATGGGCCCTATCCAACAAAATGAAATTTAAGGTGTAGAAAAGCAAAGTTTTATACCTGGGCAGGAAAAACCGAAGGCACAAGTATAGATTAGGTGAAACCTGGATCAAAAACAGTAACTGTGAAACATTGAAAAAAGAACCACTACAACTTACATAAAAATAATAGAATAATAGAGACTACAGCTGGAAGGGACTTTGGAGGTCTTCTTTGGGATGAAGAAGAAGAGGTAAAATGCTCTGGTGGACTGATGCGATAAAAGTAACCTGGTTCTAAATGTTAATAAAACAAAGGAGATCATTCAGAGGTGGTACTTTGTAGGTTCTGACCAGCTGTGGAGAACTGGTAGCAGAAATTTTGAGTAGTTTGGAGAACCGGTAAATACCACCTCTGGCTGGCCCCGCCTCCATATATTCTCTGCCTCCTGAGTCCCAGCTGATCGGGAGGAAATGGGGATTTTGCACTAACCTTCCCGTGGAGTGGAGTGGGAATGGAGATTTTACAGTATCCTTCCTCTGCCACGCCCACCAAACCATGTCATGCTCACCAAGCGGAACTGGTAGTAAAATTTTTTGAATCTCATCACTGAGATCATTGTAGATTTTAGAAAGAGCTGGCATAGTCATACTCCACTCAGTATCAAGGATGCAGCTGTAGAGGTGGTCAACAGGATTAAGTATCTGGAGGTGCAGATAGCTAACAATCTGAACCGGCCACTCCACACGTCACCCTTAATGAAGCGTGCAAACCAACATCTGAGTTTTCTGCATCAGATGAGGAGAGCACATCTTATTCATTCTGTCCTGGCCATTTTTTATAGAGGCACGATTGAGAGCATTTTAACAAGCTGCATCCCTGTTTGGTTGGGTGGCCACAGTGCCACAGGTAGAAAGTCCCTACAGAGAGTGGTGAGGACAGCCGAGAAGATTATAGGAAGCTTGCTTCCTGTTATACAGGATGCTGCCTATAAGCGCTATGTGCCTAGAGCTCATAGCATTGTTAGGGACTCCTCACACCCACTTCTGTTTCTGTTGTTCCCCTTTGGGAGGAAGTTTCGTAGTATTTCTAGCAAGACTACCGTATTCTGTAACAGCTTTGTTCCCTAGGCCATCCGTCTGGTAAACTCGCAAGATTCATTTCTCTTGCTATGTACATGTAGACATCTGAACTATATGTGTTGTTTCTCCGTGTCATATAATATATGTGGGTATATGCATCATTTTGTATTTATTTCTTTATTTACTACTAGGCAATAACCTGGAATTGCCCGGGTATTTATTTATAGGGGGAAAATATCCGGACCAAACATAATTTCTAATGTTAGGTTTTCCCCCTTACCAGAGGAAGCCCCCTTTTGGAGAACTGTGAAGCCGTTACCATGGCAACTCCACTGTGCTGTACAGTAGAAACCATTTTAAGGCACAAAAGGCTGTATCTTAACAGAACACACATACCCCAAGAGTTTTAAGGGTGTCTTACTCCCACAATATTTTTCTCCAGAGGGTAAGTCATCTGTGTATCGAAGTTTGGTTGAAATTGCTCGAGGCGTTCCAGAGTAATGCTTAAACGAAAACACGTACACACACACTTTTATATATATAGATTTTGTCATGTTTATGTAGTGTATATTAGAAGAGACCCTTTGAGACCTGTACACAACGAAATTTCATTTTAATGTATGCCGATTAGCGTGCCTTCAAAGTGACAATAAAGTTATTTTAAGTCTAAGTTCTAGTAACCATTCTTTGTATGTTTTAGCCTCCAGCCCTTTAATCGTCTTTGTTGCTCTTCTCTGCACTCTTTCCGAAGTCTCAACATCTTCTTTATATTGCGACCAGAACTGGATGCAGTATTCTAGATGTGGTTTTACTAAGGCTTTATAGAGTGGTATTAGTACCTCCCTTGATCTTGATTGTATCCCTCTGTTAATGCAGTTTAGGATTGCATTGGCTTTGTTGGCTGCCGCTGCACATTGCTGGCTCATATTTAGCTGGTTGTCCACCAAGACTCCAAGATCCCCCTCACAGTCACTGCTATTAAGCCTGGTTTCACCCAGTTTATATGTGTACTTTTGGTTTTTCTTGCCTAAGTGTAAGACTTTACTTTTCTCTAGGCTGAATTTCATTTTGTTAGATAGGGCCCAGGGTTCAAAGTTTGTCAAGATCCATCTGGTGGGTCCAAGTATGGGTCCTGCCCCATACATCCCTACGACCAATTCGCTCTCACAGAGAGGGACTTCTCCGGGTGCCGTCCACTAAGCAGTGCCAGAGGGCGGCGCCCAGGAGCAGGGCCTTCTCTGTGATGGGCCCAGCCCTCTGGAATGACCTCCCCCCCGACATTAGGATTACTACCGACCTCCACTCCTTCCGTTCAAAACTCAAGACCCACCTTTTTCAACTAGCCGGCCTGGCTCAATTATAGTTCCATCTTTATCCTCCTGGCAATCTTTTAAATTTGTAATTTTATATTGGGGTATTTCAATCTTAATTTTATTATGACTATTCCTATTTATTGTACTATGTGATTTTGACACCTCCTCCGTGAAATGTTTTAATTGTATAATATGTGTTTTATTTATTGTACGCCGCCCCGAGTCCCTTCGTGGAGAGGGAGCGGCTAACAAATCTAATAAATTCAATTCAAATTCTTAGTAACTTCAGAGCAGAAAGCAGATGTTGTGGCCAGCCAGTGGAGCTAGCAGTAGATTCGGATGGTGAGGAGGTTGGAGAGGAACCTGGGCCAGTCCTGGAGTCTAGGGAAAGCTCTGATGGGAGCTTTGTGTCGGAGGCAGAGAGGGGGCCACAGTCGTATGCCAGTTATTAGCTGCCTTCAGAGTCAGACATCAGTGAGGCAGACGAACAGCTGGAGTCTGTTCCCAGTGTGTGCATGCGCAGAGTTGCCAGATGAAGGGAAGAGCTAACAAACGGGTCAACTTGGGAGTATGGCCATAGGTGGACGATGAATGGCCTCTCCCAGAGGAAATAAAAGAGGAGCGAAAGGGGAGTGGAGTTTGCAGGAAAGAGTTAGTTCGTTTCATTGTTTTGTGATTCTCCGAGGCTCCTTGCCAAGTTTTGCAGATATCGGCCTGGCAGCTCTCCAAGCCAGATAAGGTTTGTGTCTGTAAATCCTCCCTCGAAAGACTTTGCTGGGTGTGAATGAGCAGAATTCACAGTCAATCAATAAAAGGGATTTTTGTCGGGACCAGGAGTTTGCTTCATGCTCTTGGGAAGCCCAGGTCAGAATAGCAGAGAAGTTTGGAAAGATGGACAGGCACCAGCCTAGGAAAAGAAAGATGATCTAGTCTAAACGGATGGAAGATTTATTGTGGAAAGCGATTGCCCGATCCCCATTGTCCACCGGCTATCCCTGTCTGGAAGGCTCTCTGAAAATAATGGCCATGATTGACAGTCTCAACGGTCTGCGGGGGCTGTCCCTGTTTCTGTGCCATCTCATCAAGGAGCCACCAGGAGATGCCGGCCTAACCTTTACAAAGGCAGAAGTGACACAATGCATATTTGAACACCATGAGAAATTGCATCGCGGATGCGGGAAAGTGAATCGGTTAATCATGAATGGCACATCCTATAAAATACCATTACGCGGCATCGGAGCAGGGGGGGGGGCACTGTCCCCTCCCCGAGAATGATGACATAATTATTAGGAGGCTGGGTAGATTAAGATATAATTTAAGGGAGGGGGGGGGGAAACATGACAGGGGAGGGTGTAATTGAGGAGACAAAAACACACAGGAAGTTTGTAATTTACATGTCAAAATACCTTTTTCACGTTTTGATTGGATTGGACGGTGCCTTTCCACTTCATTTATCTCGGCTTCAATTAGAGGCTGCAGAAATGACGCTGGGCATTCATATTCTTGACACCCGTGGCTCAGCGACACGTCCTAATTCTAACAGACAGGGAGGAGAAAAGGGAAACCGGCTTTCCGTCTCCATCATGGACTTCTTCGTTAACCTCTAATTTGTTTCTAAATGAGGCTGTCATTGCAGTTCAAATGAATATGCGCTTAGGAATCGGCCTTGCGTGGCTCGGCTGGATCGCCTTTGCCAAGGACTGAAAGCATTCCGGGGAGGGGGAAGAGGAGGGGGGGTTTCTTCCCTTTACTCACCCCTCTGTAGGACTTGTAAGATTCAATGTATGGGTAGTCCTCGACTTACGACCACAATCGAGGCCAAGGTATCTGTCGTTAAGCGAGACATTTGTTTTAAGTGAGTTTTTGCCCCATCTTACTTCCTTTCTTGCCATGGCGGTTAAGCGGATCCCTGCAGTGGATAAGCTAGGAACCCAGTTGTTAAGTGAATCTGGCTCCCCCTTTGACTTTGCTTGACAGGAGGGGATCACGTGACCTCAGGACGCAGCAATGGTCGTAAATCTGAGTCCGTGGCCAAGCATCTGAATTTTGATCATGTGATCATGGGGATGCTTCAAAGGTTGTAAGTGTGAAAGATGGTCATAGGCCACTTTTTTCAGTCCTGTTGTAACTTTGAACGGTCACTAAATGAATTGTTGTAAGCCAAGGAGTACCAGTATCAGGAAAGAGTAGAGTAGAGTAGAATTTAGAATAGAATAGAGCAGAGCAGAGCTGGAAGGGACCTTGGAGGTCTTCTAGTCCAGCCCCCTGTTCAAGCAGGAGAACCTATACAATCTCAGCCAAGTGATTGTCCAGACTCTTCTTAAAAACCTCCAGTGATGAAGCACCCACAATTTCTGGAGGCAACTTCTGTTCCACCGGTTAATTGTCCCCACTGTTAGGAAGTTTCTCCTTAATTCCAGGTTACTTCTCTCCTTGATTAGTTTCCATCCATTATTTCTTCTCCTGCCCTCCGGTGCCTTGGAGAATAATTTCCTCCCCTCTTCTTTGGAGCAGCCCCTCAAATACTGGAATATTTCTCTCATGTCACCCCCTAATTCTTCTTTTCTTTAGACTAGCCAGACCCAAAACCTGCAGCCGTTCTTCATATTCTTCAGAAAACCTTCTTATGGAAAGCAACTTGTATTTTTCAGTGTGGGAAGTTACGTATTTTGCATCAAGTTTGGATTTCTTTGGGTTTATCCTGGAATCCTAGAACTTGGAAGGGATCACAAGGGCCGTCTAATCCAACCTTCTACAATGTGCTGGAAAACCCACCATTTATGAGTGATGGCGGTCTAATTTCTTCTTCTTAAAAACCACCAGATACAGTGCTAAGGCAGCTTTCTGTCCTACTTTCTGTCCTTGATATAAAGACAAAGAATAACAGAATAACAGAGTTGGAAGGGACCTTGTAGGTCATCTAGTCCACCCCCCCCACTACCCAAGCAGAAGACCCTACACCATTTCTAAGAAATGGCAGTCCAGTTTCTTCTTGAAAGTCTCCAGTGATGAAGCTCCCACAACTTCCGAAGACAACTTCTGTCCCATGGCTTGATCGCTCTCACTGTCAAAAAAATTCTCCTTATTCTATGTGCAAAATATTAATGACAAGCCAAAATGTTTATTTTATTTAGGAGATGGTTCAGAAAGAATGCAGCAAATATCTATGGAGATTTTCAGTCATCCAGGTCATGAAAAAGGGTGTTTTTTCAAAAGGCAACTAGACCTCACCTGATAATTTAATGCAAAAATGCACAGATTTTTCTAAGCCAATGACTGTCCCTTGAAGGACATATCAGGAGTCACACTCCAAAAAGTAAGAGTTCAAAGTGGGAGAAACTAAATTTGATTTGACTTCATTGCATTGACACGCCATTAAAATGAAAAAAAAATGGTTCACTTGATTTCTTCCTGGATACCTCTTTTTTTAAAAATGGCTGTCCTCTTTCACAAAAATTGAAGTTTGGAAATATGCCAGCAGTCCTGGACCACTGATGTTTTAGCCTGCTGTGACTTAACTTGGTTGATCTTCAATCATGCAGTTTTAAGACATTTGTGTTCCTTTTTTCCTTTCATTTTCAGTGCCTTCATATGGTCCTCATTCAAAAAAAAGAAATACAACAATCCTCTTCCATTAAATAGAACCCACTGAGCAATTTCCTGAGCAATTTTTCAACCTCAAGACTTGAATTACAAATTTCAGGTAATCAACTTAAAACCACAACTTGAGCCCAAAAGTTCTGTTGCTGAGCAAGACAAGTGAGTTTCGTCCCATTTTTTTTGACCGCTCTTGCCAGACTCGACAACCACTTATCTGAAACGGTATAGGGCAGTGTTGGTGAGCCCTTTCAACAACAAGTGCTGAAACGGGAGCGTGTCCCTGTGTCAGGGGTGGGTTCCCGCCAGCGCTACTACCGGTTTGGTGCCCAAAAAAGTTTGCTCCGCGCATGTATGCATTTGCACTTTAAAAGGCCTGCGCATGCGCAGACCATTTAAAAAAATGGGGGGGGGGATTTCAGCTAGTGCATGTGCACCAGACATCTGGTCTTCCTGTTTCTGTCCCTCCTATGTGCGTGAAGACCAGCTGGCTGGCACGCTGGAACCTGGAAAAGCAATGGGCGACGGCTCACACTCCCGGAGAGATGGCTCTGCATGCCACTTCTGGCACATGTGCCATAGGTTCGACATCACCAGTATAGGGCCTCCGGCTTGAGGAGAGGGTTGGACTAGAAGACCTCCAAGGTCCCTTCCAGCTCTATTCTGATTGATCGAATCATTAAGTAAATCGCTTCCGTGGTTAAGTTTTTGTTCAGTTAATCTGGCTTCCCCACTGACTCTGTCAGAAGACTTTATTTCTCAGAAGGCCTCAAAAGTTGATCACTTGACCTCAGGACATCATAAATAGGACATCATAAATAGGACATCAAAAATTGCCAAGCATCTGAATTTCACTGTTGGAAAAATTCTCCTTTTTTTCCAGGTTGAATCTCTCCTTGTTCAGTTTCCATCCATTGCTCCTTGTCTGGCCTTCAGGTGCTTTGGAAAATAAGCTTGACCCCCTCCTCTCTGTGGCAATCCCTTAAATATTGGAAGACTGTCATCATGTCCCCCCTGGTCCTTCTCTCCATTAGACTAGCCATGCCCAGTTCCTGTAACCGTTTGATTTCAGTGTGTATTTTTCCTGAAAATGTAAAATTTTGAAACGCAATGAAGCTTGCCTCCAAATTAATTATGGGTCGGCTCTTGGCCTTAAGAGAGTTGAGAGCAGGGAGACTTTTATTCCCTTTACTGAAATATTCATAGTGAAAAATAGCAAAAGCTAAGGGAAGCTAAGGGAAAGAAGTTATCAGACCTCAAAAGACCTTGCTTGGAAATGGACGTGAATGGGATAAGAAAAAGAAACGGCAGGAGCTCTGCCCAGGTTTTGATTCTTATACTCTTAAAAGATTTCCTGTTAATATTTAATGCACAAGAGCACACTGTAAAAGTCCCAGTTGTGTAATCTAATATTAACAGCTATTTCATAAACCAACAAGATCCGTTCAATGGGTGACCATTTAAACTATAACGCACCATTAAACCATAACGATAGCAGCAATGAAATTGTGATGAAAGGTAATAGATCCATCCGAGTGAGCTTCGGGGGAAGGGATGTATGTGAGAGGATATATTTATGGGGTTCCTAGAATTGTCTGCAGGTGGCTCAGTGACTAAGAGGCTGAGCTTGTCGATCAGATAGGTCGGCAGTTCGGGGGTTCGAATCCCTAGCGCCGCATAACGGGGTGAGCTCCCATTACTTGTCCCAGCTTCTGCCAACCGAGCAGTTCGAAAGCATGTAAAAATGCAAGTAGAAAAATAGGAACCACCTTTGGTGGGAAGGTAACAGCGTTCCATGTGCCTTCGGCGTTTAGTCATGCCGGC
Organism: Natrix helvetica; assembly: GCF_964273705.1. Lineage (NCBI taxonomy): Eukaryota > Metazoa > Chordata > Lepidosauria > Squamata > Natricidae > Natrix > Natrix helvetica. The sequence goes on from NC_138556.1 coordinate 4,747,728, forward strand.
CACATGACCACGGAGACGTCTTCGGACAGCGCTGGCTCTTCGGCTTTGAAACGGAGATGAGCACCGCCCCCTGGAGTTAGGAACGACTAGCACATATGTGCGAGGAAATTTTTTTATCTTTACCTTCGAATTGTCTGCATAGACCAGGGGTGTCCAAACTTGGGAACTTTAAGACTTGTGGACTTCAACTCCCAGAATTCCCCAGCCAGCATGGCTGGCTGGAGAATTCTGGGAGTTGAAGTCCACAAGTCTTAAAGTTCCCAAGTTTGGACACCCCTGGCATAGACAAACATAAGATGCTGGAGATATTTGGCACGGAAGGATGTCAACTTCCCCTTTAATTCTTACTTTAAAGGGGGTGGGGAGAAAATCACTAAAAAAAGGCTAGAGGATCATGGTAGCCAGGAATCTGATGCTTGTGAGGACAGAGTCAGCAAGCCCATAATGCTAACAAATAGCATGTCCTCAGTAGGTTCAAATGGTGAGGACAGGGATTTTGTGAGGCAGAACGACTCCACAAAAGCGTCAAGGGCAAGATCCCAGGACCTCACATGCAATTAGCAGCGTCCATAACAAGCCACAATGACGCCAAAACAATGCCGGCATTCAAACGATGGGACTTAGCACTTGTATCTCACAATCTAACACAGAAGTCATGTCATTTATATCACATCACACTTAGAGCCCATCTCTTATCTCTTCCCTATCCCTCCCAAGCTTTTAATTATTCTAAAAACAATTTGGCCAAGCTCATGTTGCTGCCACTTCAATTGTGCAAATAATTTCTGTTCATCTCTATCTGCCTGTCTGTATATCTCTATGTCTGCTTGCCTGCCTGCCTGCCTGCCTGCCTGCCTGCCTGCCTGCCTGCCTGCCTGCCTGCCTGCCTGCCTGCCTGCCTGCCTGCCTGCCTGCCTGCCTCTCTCTCTCTCTCTCTCTCTCTCTCTCTCTCTCTCTCTCTGTGTGTGTGTGTGTGTTTGTGTTTATGTCTCTGTCTGTATACCTATCTCTCTGTCTCTCTCTTTCTCTCTGTCTCTGTCTCTCTCCCTCTCTCTCTATCATCAATGCATCTGTCCATCCATCCATCCATCCAACTTGTTGCTTGACCATTAAATGCTTTATTAGACAGGATGTCATTTTTACTTATAATGTGCGTGATTTTATCTGAATATCTTCTCCAGGATTTAAAACCAGCTATTACCCGTGCCGTTTTGTGTTGTTGCAATGAAAATAAGGCCAAACCAGTTACAGGATAATTGGTTTAAGAAGGTCTCACTACCCCTAGTATCATTTTTCTCATATGGTATCCAGAACCTGCATACCCTTTTAAAATTCTCCATCCAATGTGTGGTGAGGACTGATGCTGATCAAGTAGAAGCTAGTAGTTCCCAAACTGGATAAAATTTTCATGAAAGCATCTCAGTCACTTTCAGTTAAACAACAACAACAAAGAAAAAACAACTGTGGAGATTTGCAAAAATAAACTGGACAACCATTGGACCAGGATGTTATAACTTATTTGACCCTTGTGCTATTAACATTTCCAATTCCTTTACTTCTCTCCTTTTGGGCCTTGGTTGTCCACTCAATGGGAAAATACAAAACATTGGAAGAGTGAAGAGTCCCCTATTGATGAGAAGGTGATTAGGAAAATATTAGAATGTGCAGAAATGAATAGATTAACATTAATAATCAAAGCGAGAGAACAAACAGAATATTATAAGATATGGGAAGTCTTCTATCAATGGTTAGAGGGAAAAATGGGAATTGGAAATGAGGGAAGAAAACTAAAGAAGAGTAGAAAATATATTGTTAGAGGTCTAAACAATATGATAAATTGTTAGATTATGGTGAAGAAGATAATTATGATCAACATTAGAATTGTTAGAATCTAAAAATTAGAATCTAATTTTTATTAGAAGATAAGTTAAGAGAAAAATGAATAGGTTAATGTTATTTAATCGCTTAATACATGGTAATTTTAAGAGAATTAATATTAATGTGAATGTGTAAATTCTGAAACTGTTGCAAAGATATTTGTACCCACTGTTCAAGGAAAGATGAAATGTTTATATGTTGGAAATAAAAAATAAATATAGAATATTAACTGAATTTCCATAAAGTTAAATTAAAAAAAATTAAATTAAATTAAAGTTTAAAACAGGGATGATTAAATAATTATAATGGAATATGAGCGTTTTTTAAATAACATCTGTGTTGGTGGAAGGTAAAGGGAATAAACCTACTGAAGAATATATGTTGTTTTGGAGAGGATAAAGGCACAATTGGAATATATTGTATATCTTTTAGTTATAGATGAGGAAATGTAAGGGTAAAAAAAAGGTCTCCAGGGGGTGGGGGTGCACTATAATATTTGTTATTTTCCCTCTCCCTTTCTTTTTTTGTATTTACTATGCTTGTATTATTTGTATTTTAATTTTTATTTTATAATTATTAATAAATAATAAAATTATTTAATAATAATTTTATTATTTATTTAAAAAAAAGAAAGAAAGAAACCCACCTGAAGAAACTAGAAGCCTTTGGAATGTGGATTTACCGGCAGCTGTTATGTATAAGTTGCATTGACAAAATCAGAAATAAGGAGTGGATGAATGAACCACCTGGGAAAGCCAAGGGAAATCATCCTTGGACGTGTGATGCAACACCTGGAAAAATATGCCACACTTCCCTTAATCCAAAGGGAGAGATTGAAGGCAGAGAAGGCCCAGGCCGAAGAAGAACAGCATGGTTTCATAATCTAAGGGTTTGGACAAAACTCAACTTTTTCGTGCAGCTGTTGATAAAAATAGGATCGCCAACATGATTGCCAATGTCCGATGACAGATGTGGCACAAGAAGAAGAAGTCAGGCACGAAGAAACAGGATCGCACCTAAGGTTGAAGCATAGAAGATTTCTTCAAGACTATACACAGGAATTAAGTCAATTAATGTCAGCACTACACTGGCACTAGATAAGGGTCAATGGAATTCAAGGGGGGCTGGACTTGGATCTCTTTTGGCAACGTAAGGACTCTAAACTGATGACACATTTAATTCCATCACCCACTCTGCCTGTTTTTCTTCGATTGATGTTTCCTGTTCTTTGGGGTTCAATTCTCTCTCTCTCTCTCTCTCTCTCTCTCTCTCTCTCTCTCTCTCTCTCTCTCTCTCTCTCTCTCTCTCTCTCTCTCTCTCTCTCTCTCTCTCTCTCTCTCTCTCTCTCTCTCTCTCTCTCTCTCTCTCTCTCTCTCTCTCTCTCTCTCTCTCACACACACACACACACACACACACACACACACAGGTTTTTTCTTTTGTCAAAGCACCTGGTTTGCCCAAATATGGGAGGGAGCGTACTGCTTCCCTTTTGCCTTTCAGCCCCACTCCACCAGCCTTTCAGGCAGAAAAACCATTTTGTGTTGCATTTTTGCCGATAAATAAATGAAGGGAGACTAGTATAGACCTATTTCAAACTATTTAGCTCTTGTCAGCTAGCCATACCCTTACAAAAGAAAAAAACAATCATTCCCCTGGCTCAGCTGATAAGGGAGAAGAGCTTGTGGCTTAGAGGTTAATATAACTGCCTAATATGTAAAAACAGCTCAAGTTCAAATCCCAGTAAGGGTATAGAATAGATCAAATAGAATACTTACAACAGTTCTTTAATGACCGTTTGAAGTTACAATGGCATTGAGAAAAGTGACTTATGACCATTTTTCACACTCACGACCACTGTAGCATCCCCATGGCCATCTGATGAAAATTCAGTTGCATAGCAACTGACTCATATTTATGACGGTTGCAGTGTCCCAGAGTCATGTGATCACATTTTGCGACCTTCTGATGAGCGAAGTCAAAGGGCAAGCCAGATTCACTTCACAAGCCATATTAGTAACTTATCAAATGCAATGATTCACTTAACAATGGTGCCAAGAAAGGTCATAAAATGGGGCAATATTCACACTAACTGTCTCACTTAGCAACAGAAATTTAGAGCTCAATTGGGGTTGTAAGTTGAGCATTACCTGTATTGTATCTTGCCAACCTGACTCTCCTAGAGAACTTTTTAGAGTACCAGTGCACAAATAATTAAGTAAAGGTAAAGGTCCCCCTCGCACATATGTGCTAGTCGTTCCCAACTCTAGGGGGCAGTGCTCACCTCTGTTTCAAAGCCGAAGAGCCAGTGCTGTCTGAAGACATCTCAGTGGTCATGTGGCCGGGATGACTCAATGCCAAAGGCACACGGAACGCTGTTCCCTTCCCACCAAAGTGGTTCCTATTTTTCTACTTGCATTTTTTACATGCTTTCGAACTGCTAGGTTGGCAGAAGCTGGGACAAGTAACGGGAGCTCACTCTGTTACGTGGCACTAAGGATTTGAACTGCTGAACTGCCGAGCTTTTTGATCGACAAGCTCAGCCTCTTAGCCACTGAGCCACCATGTCTCTTTGCACAAATAATTATTCCATCATTATTATTCCTGGAGTCCCATTTCCTTGTCCTTTCTCAGACGTGGTGCGTTTTTCCCTCTTGAGTTGCCTTACTCAGTAGCACCAAGGCTTCTCCAATTGTTAAGATTTGAAAGGTGTTATTTTTCCAAAGATGCTGAGCACCCAAAAATAAGATCATCTATTGAGCTTTCCTGTTTTCAAAGAGAAGCACTGATCTTAAGGGGCAGATTAGATGCTGGCATATTTGAGTCCCCGCCCCGACCCCCGCCACTCCTCCCCCCCACACACTCTGCCGATAATAAGCCTCTGATAGATTTTGCTCTGAGACCCTTTGGCATTGTAGGGATAAGTGAATGTGAGAGCACACTGAGTGTATAATGGAGCAGATCCTGCGGTCTGTAGTTCACTACAGTGAGGCAACCCAAGAATGTAGAAAAGGTTTAAAGCACCCAGCAAAGTGGAGATCTCCCTCTCCCTCTCTTTCTTGTTCTCTCATTCTCCCCCTCTCTCTGACTCTTTTTTCTCTCATTCTCTCTCTCTCTCCCTCTCTTTTTTCTCTCATTCTCTCCCTCTCTCTCTTCTCTCATTCTCTCTTTTTTCTCTCATTCCCTTTCTCTTGTTTTTTCATTCTCTCCCTCTCCCTCTCTCATTCCCTTTCTCTTGTTTTTTCATTCTCTCCCTCTCCCTCTCTCATTCCCTTTCTCTTGTTTTTTCATTCTCTCCCTCTCCCTCTCTCATTCTCTCTTTCTTGCTCTCTCATTATCTCTCTCCCCTTTCTTTCTTGTTCTCATTCCTTTTCTCTCATTCTCTCCCCCCTCTTTTTTCTCTTATTCTCTCTCTCCCTCCCTCTCTTTTTCTCTCATTCTCTCCCTCTCCCACTCTTTTTTCTCTCATTCTCTTTCTCTTTCCTGTTCTCTCATTCTCTTTCTCTCCCCTCTCTTGTTCTCATTCTCTCCCTCCCTCTCTTTTTTCTCTCATTCTCTCTCTCCCTCTCTTTTTCTCTCATTCTCTCTTTTTTCTCTCATTCCCTTTCTCTTGTTTTCTCATTCTCTCCCTCTCTCTTTTTTCTCTCATTCTCTCTTTCTTGTTCTCTCATTCTTTTCCTCTTCCTTTCATTCTCTCTCTTTCTTCTCTCCCCCCTCTTTTTTCTCTCATTCTCTCATCTCTCTTTTCTCTCATTCTCTCCCTTCCTTTTTGTTCTCTCATTCTCTCTCATTCTCTCTCTCTCTCTTTTTTTTTCTTTTTTCTTTTCTTTCTTTCTTTCTTTCTTTCTTTCTTTCTTTCTTTCTTTCTTTCTTTCTTTCTTTCTTTCTTGTTCTTTTATTCCTCTCTCTCTTCATTTCTCTCTCTCCTACCCCTGGCTTTGTCCTTTCACAACGGCTGAAAGCTCAAGAGGGCTGAAAATGGGGGAAAAAACCACCCCTCTTATACAAGAAAACGGTCTTTCTCGAAATAGCTCTTAAGCACTCCTCGCTGTTAAGAGTGACACGTCAATCATTCCGGGAAGTCAGTTCCTGTAACACCGATGGCTAGCCTTTCATTCCATTTTATTTATTTTTTTGATTTTTTTGTTATGGGCCGCTTTTTCCAATTCAGCTGTAAAATAATAATAAAAAAAAAGAAGGCGAAAAAGGGGACACACGGCCCATTTCAGATTTTATTTATGGAACTTTAAACGCCACCGATTCTCACGATTAGAAGCCAACCATTGCATTTGTCTAATGCAGCAGAAAAGAATAACTCAAATTCTCGTTCAGCAAACGTAACAAACTCATTTGCCCCCTGCCACCGCCTGGTAGGCTGCGTCTAATCGAAGAGCGTTGCAACCGAAATGTGTCATTGCTTTGATGAGGACAGGCCACTTAGAGCCAAAGTAGAGCCGGAAGTCGAAGGCACTGAGTTCAAGAAGAGTAAATCTCCGGTCCCGGTTTCCAACCCAAATTCGATCACTTGGCCAATAAAGCAATCCAATCCAATCCAATCCAATCCCATTCCATTCCATTCCATTCTATTATTCTATTCTAATGTATATTATTATTATTCCCTGCTCCATATTTATAGGTCATCCTATAACTCAAATTACATGGTCCTTTGTAGCAAACCAAACCACGGATTAGATTATTATGAAGCCGTGCAAAGCAGTCAGATGGCGAATGGCTTCTTTCTAACCTCTTTGGAACCTAAGAGGACCATCTGTTGAAATGTACAGCTTATAAGAGCATGATTTCATGACAGGTCAGCTGACCTCCTTGCGGAATTCCAGAGTGATCCTTCCAACAATCGACCCTGGGTGGAAAACAGAGACAGCTGGCAACCACCGATGGACTGGATCAACCCTGGGTTCCTCAGCTGGAGAACTTTGCTGGCAATCCTTTCAGACAGATGCTTGGCTGTAGGCAATGATGGCTCACTCACTGGATGTATCTTTGCCATGTTTCTCTTTGGACCAAAATGCCAGGGCAAGGGATATTTCATGGAAATTCTCTGGCCAACAGTAAGACGCACTGGTCACCTCGAGCATGCCAGGATACAAAACCAGGCACACAGGTGCACATTCACACAGGCTAATGGGTTTTCATTCACCGGGGAGTCATAATAGAAAAGGACAGATTATGAGGAGGGCTCAAATAATATTTGTCAGTGCCCGTTAAGCTCAGTCTTTCTTCTCTTTGCGGCGCTTTTGATCTCTAGTGCTTCTGATCGGGACATTAATATTTTTGGCGCTCTGCTGTGCATTCTGATTTGGGGAGATTAAATATGTAAAGGAGAACAATCCACATCAGAGGTGATTGTGTCTGCATGATTGTGTTCAATATCAAAAGCCCGGGCTGCCGGAACCTGGGAGAGAAATAATTATTGTTACACCTTGGAATGCATTAACGACTCCATTAATAATTGATCCGATGTTATATTTCCTTCTAATACTCATCAAAACTTTTCCCAATGCAAGGTGCCGTGTGTAGCATCTCATTACGGCATTTGCTCAAAAGGGGGGGGGGAAGAAAAATCAATGCATTTCTAACTTATTTGTGTCAAAACTCATTTATTTCCACAATAACATAAACTGTCAAACCTTGGCACCCTGTTAATAACATCCACCTTATTTGCATATTATTCAAATCTCTCCCTTTTCTTTTACGAAACGGGGGACTTAAAAACACACACACATGCCCCACCATGAAAGACTGGCACAAGCTCGCTCAAAAGGCAGCCCTTAGTCTCTCGTGGGCTGCTCCATGGCGTCCTTAGAGAAGGGTTAACTCCAGCAACTAATTATACGATAATTTATGCATATTAATTAGCCTAGGGAGCAGTGGCTGGTCTGTCTTTGGGAGAAAAAAAAACACCACAAAGAGGGAAGGTAACACTAGCAAGAAATCTTTGACAAAAGGAGAAGACACAACAGGCTCTGGATATTTTTTCTTGGAGTTGCCTTTGGCGATCCATCCGAAATGGGTGAGATGACTCGGTCTCTTCCCCTCTCTGAATTTTGGTGGATTGAATTCAGATTTTATGCCCGGGGAATAAAGTCATTGACCGCTGCTGGCATTCTGTGGCTTTCTTGAATAATTCACGTCTCCTCTTTTGCTACGGAGGTGTGTGTGTGTGTGTGTGTCCTAATGGATGGTATTCTTTTCTGAAGGTGTCAGGAACAAAAGAACAGGCTGATTGGATTGGACCAAAGGCAGGAAGTGGGTGTAAAGGCCAGGTGTGTTTCCTGTTGCAGAATAACAGAGTTGGAAGGGGTCTTGGAGGTCTTCTGTCCAAGCCCCTATGCAAGCAGAGAACCCTATGGTCAGGTAGCTCAGTCAGGACCCCGGACAGCAGCCCAGGATCCGGGGAGCTGGTGAATTTGTTTTAGAGGAGATTCGGGTTAATGCCAGGTTCCAAACAGCATGCTCAATCAAATAAGAATTTGACACTGAAATATAATTTTATCATATTTTATTTATCTATATATGAAATTATTGTATTTTATTCCTATTTTGTTTTAAATCATACTTTATTCCAATTTCATTTTAATTCGTACTTTATTCCAATTGCATTTTAAATCGTATTCCAATTTCATATTAAATTGCTTTTATCAAATTTTAGTAATCGTCTGTTTCTGGAACTCTGCCTTTCGATACGGCCCAAGGACTAATCAATCCATCCATCCATCCATCAAACAATCAAAATTATACCATTTCAGACAAGTGACTGTCCAGTCTCTTCTTAAAAACCTCCAGGGATACAATAATACAATAGCAGAGTTGGAAGGGACCTTGGAGGTCTTCTAATCCAACCCCCTGCCTAGGCAGGAAACTCTATACCGTTTCAGACAAATAGCTATCCAACATCTTTTTAAAGACTTCCAGTGTTGGGGCATTCACAACTTCTGGAGGCAAGCTGTTCCACTGATTAATTGTTCTCACTGTCAGGAAATTTCTCCTCAGTTCTAAGTTGCTTCGCTCCTTGATTAGTTTCCACCCATTGCTTCTTGTTCTACCCTCAGGTGCTTTGGAGAATAGTTTGACTCCCTCTTCTTTGTGGCAGCCCCTGAGATATTGGAACAATGCTATCATGTCTCCCCTGGTCCTTCTTTCTCTTAAGTTAAACATACCCAGTTCCTGCAACCGTTCTTCATATGTTTTAGCCTCCAGTCCCCTAATCATCTTTGTTGCTCTTCTCTGCACTCTTTCTAGAGTCTCTACATCTTTTCTACATTGTGGCGACCAAAACTGAATGCAGTATTCCAAGTGTGGCCTTACCAAGGCCTTATAAAGTGGTATTAACCCTTCACATGATCTTGATTCAATCCCTCTGTTTATGTAGGCTAGAACTTTGTTGGCTTTTTTGGCAGCTGCTGCACACGGCTGGCTCCTACTTAAATGGCTGTCCACTAGGACTCCAAGATCCCTCGCACAGTTACTACTATTGAGCAAGATACCACTTATCCTGTACCTGTGCATTTCATTTTTCTTGCCTAAATGTAGAACCTTACTCTTTTCACCATTGAATTTTATTTTATTAGATAGTACCCAATGTTCAAGTTTGTCAAGATCCTGTATCTTAAGCCTGTCTTCTGAAGTGTTGGCACCCACTGGACTACCTTTGTCCCTGATTACTCTCTGCTGTTCTAGGAACTTTTGACAGCTTGTAATTGATTTGGGTATCATTTTGGTTGGCATCTACACATTTTTTGCTATGCTTTTGATTTCTGTTTGCTTGAGCTAAGAACAAAGCTTAAAATCCTTGGAGCATTCCTTATCTCTGGATTCAAAAGACTCCATTGCTTGAGCAATGATCACTGCCCCGAATCCTTGACATGGCCCACAAAACAGTGGAGAATTTTGAAATGCTGTTTGGGGGCCACCTACAAAACCAGCAGCCAGTTCTGATCAGAGAAGGAATATCCTTGCAAATCGGTCGGATATGCTGGACTGTGATCTCTCTCGGAAGGTTGTGTGACCCAAATTAGAAAGAATGTCATCAGTGTGTTTAAGGTATCAAGAAGTGGCACGGCCTACCCACAGGGAGCTCCCTGGATTTTTTTCCAGGACTTAAAAGCCAGGCGTTCAATTGAAGAAAAGAAGAAAAGGCATTTTACAGAGAGAGAGAGAGAGAGAGAGAAAAGTTTGATTTTGTGGCACAGTAGATGTTTCTTTAGCAGTAACCAGCCAGTCAGATCAGCTAGTCAGATTTCAGATGTTTGTGCATCTCTCTGATATAACCGGAGGTGGGATTCAGCCAGTTCGCTCCGGTTTGGGAGAACCGGTAGCGGTGGCTGCAGGAGACTCCACCCACCTGCCCCGACGTAATGCACGAGCACTGTGCAAGCACAGACGGCAGTGCGCATGTGTAGATGAGGCGTGTGCGCAAACCGGTAAGTGAATCCCAGCTCTGGATATAACCCAAAGGTGCTTTTTCAAGAGGCAGCTGGACTTTGTTCTGATTTTCTTTCATAGTCTTTTCAGCAGTTCCAAGAAGGCTCCACACCCATTTGCACTACTTTGGTGTGATTGCCCACATCAGCTGGCATTCCCTGGTCGACAGGATCGCACCACGCCCATCCTGCTGGACAAGATCAGATGGGTAGAAACAATGATTTCCTGTCCATTGGGGATTCCCTGCCTACTTATAATATGCATCCTACCTGGATAAGATAGCCATGGTGGCTCAGTGGTTAGAATGCAGTATTGCAGACAGACTGTGCCGACTGCTAGCAGTTCGGTCCGGATGGGCTCACAGTTGACTCAGCCTCCCATCCTTCCGAGGTGGGTAAAATGAGGAAGCAGATTGTTGGGGGACAATAGGCTGACTCTGTAAACTGCTTAGAGAGGGCTGTTAAACATTATAAAGTGGTATATAAGTCTAAGTGCTATTAGCAATAGCAATAGCACTTAGGCCGTTAGTGAGGGTTATGAAGCACTATGAAGTGGTATATAAGTCTAAGTGCTATTAGCAATAGCAATAACAGACAGTGAGGGTTGTAAAACATGAAGCGGTATATAAGTCTTTAGCAATAGCAATAGCACTCATGCAGTTAATGAGAGTTATAAAGCATTATGAAGCGGTATATAAGTCTAAGTGCTATTAGCAATAGCAATAACAGAAAGTTAGTGAGGGGTGTAAAACATTATCAAGTAGTATATAAGTCTAAGTGCTGTTAGCAATAGCAATAGCACTTATGCAGTTAATGAGAGTTATAAAGCACTATGAAGCGGTATATAACTCTAAGTGCTATAGCAAGAGCACTTAGGCGGTTAGTGAGGGTTGTAAAGCATTATGAAGCGGTATATAAGTCTAAGTGCTCTTGCTATAAGCGAATCAGGTCAATGCCGTTGTAGCCAGCTTGAAATGCTGTTGGCTTTTCCCGGCAATGATGCTTTGCTGGGCAGCCATGCAAACTCCCCTTATTCTCCCAGGGAAGCAGCTGAGGGAGCCTTGCTACGTGGAAGCAGAGGGGCTGAATTAACCCATTCATAAATCAGAGGTGAAGAGAGCAATCTTGTTGAATGTAATGTATGCTAATGAAGTGACCTGGCTAATGGGGCCCTTTCTGATATTCCGCCATCGCGTCAATTATACAGCCTCAATTACGGCCCTGTTTTTGTATCGCATGGCTGCGAAATGAGAGCCTTAATAGAGATGTTTCACCCAGTAAAATGCCTGATTAGGTTATGAAAGCTGAAAGTCAGGCAGAAAAGTGGAGTGAAGCTGGGGAGGGGAGGGGGGGTTGAGAGAGATGCAGGGGGAGGGAAACCCAGAAGAGTGAAAAGATGGAGGAGAGATTTTATAGCAGGATTTAATGAGGCAAAAGACACCATTTTGCATGCAGGCGCCACCAAAGTCAGCCTGGCGCATTCTCCAATGTTTTCCTTGCCTTGCAATATATATATATATATATATCTATGCCTTCCATTTTACAGGCAGTCCTCGTTTTAAAAGCATTTGCTTAGTGACCATTCAAATTTACAATGGCGCTGAAAAAACACTCGTGTCCGATTCTCACACTTATGACCATTGCCGCATCCTCACGGTCATGTCACTAAAAATGTGGATGCTTGGTACATACACGGTTAGAAAAAAAAAGTTAAAGCTGCACATAGATTATAAGACAGAAATATTTTTGTTAGACACCGGGCCAGAAAAATATAATAAGGGGGGTGGGTGGGGTTGTATTTAACATCGCGTGTTTTGATGGCGGCAAGAATTGTGTTTGCACAAGCGTTAGAAAAATGAGGAGATGCCAAGAGAGAAATATTAGATTGTGCAGAAACGGATAGACTGACATCGAAGACAAAAGGAAAGGAAGATACAGAATACTTTCAAATATGGGATTTGTTTTATAAATGGTTGAATAATGGTTTTGAAGGCGGAAGAGGACTCCTTGGCCCAATGGCAGATAAATCTTCTAGGAGAAGGGAAACTCTGATGACAGACCTTCACTGCCTTGTGGCTACATCCACTACTGGAAAAGGCTTCGGGAGTCAACCTCCAGGCAAAATCCGGAGCCGGAATCCCGGAAGCAGTTCGTGACTGTGTACAATTACATTCTGGTGACTCCTGCGACGCAGCTGGAACCAATCCTATTGGCTCTGCCGTTCCATTGGGCTATTTCAGTGACGTGGAGAAGGGGAATCTGCTGCTTGGGTAACAGTCTATCCTCCATATTAATCTATCCAGGCCTCGTGCTGGAGAGGACACTCCAACTTTGACCTCTTTCCAGAGGACAATACCAGAGTCTTTTGAGACCGAAGGATGCCAATGCCAATTCCAATGGTTGTGCCTTTCAGTGACACTGGTTCCAACGAATCTTTGGCAACAATGTGCCATAGATAAAGTGTCCTTGGTGCTCTCTGAGCTTGGTTGTTTTCTTGCAGACGCTTAATTACCCAACTAGGTAACATCATCAGTGCTAGATGAGAATGGGCTTTGTCTTCTCTTTATGTACAAATGGTTCGTCTTGCCATTGTGGGTGGGGGTGGGGTGTTTTTTCTCTTTGGTAGTTCCTTGATTAGGAAATTAATTAGGGAACTTTAGTGCAGGGTTGCTTTCTTGCAGATGCATCATTACCCAAACTAGGTAACATCATCAGTGCTCCCTTAGGACATCCTGGAGGCGCTGATGATGTTATCCAGTTGGGGAATGAGATGTAGGCAGGCAACCAAGCTCAAAGAGCACCAAGGACTCCAGCGTTCACTCCTGAGCTGCAGAGAGAATCTTCTACCATTTCACTATCATGTTTTTTTTTTCTAGCTAAATAGTCCCCTTTTAAATCATTTCCTTCCCATAGAGCAGGGGTGTCCAAACTTGGGAACTTTAAGACTTGTGGACTTCAACTCCCAGAATTCCCCAGCCAGCCATGTTGACCCCCAGATTTCTGTTGCTGAGCGAGACATTCGTTAAGTAAATTTTGCCCCATTTTTTTAACCTTTCTTGCCACAGTTGTTAAGTGAATCAGTGCAGTTGTTAGTTAACCCGGTTGCTAAATGAATCTGGGTTCCCCATTGACTTTGTTTGTCAGAAGGTCGCAAAAGGGGATCATGTGACCCCAGGACACTGTGACTGTCATAAATATGAGTCAGTTGCCAGGTGTCTGAATTCTAATCATGTGACTAAGACAGGGGCGTCCAAACTTGGGAACTTTAAGACTTGTGGACTTCAACTCCCAGAATTCCCCAGCCAGCCATGCTGGCTGGGGAATTCTGGGAGTTGAAGTCCACAAGTCTTAAAGTTCCCAAGTTTGGACACCCCTGCCATAGAGCGATGAGGGGAGGATTATCCGCTTTGTCTCTTTAACTCCTTTCCCTCTCCAGGATCCAACGCTTTCTTAGCGAGAGGGGCAGGTGCTCAAGTTAGCCAAGCTCCACCTGTTCTCCCCATTCCAGAGTTTAGTTCTTAAAACATAATAGAGCATAGCAGGGTTTCCTACCACTAAAATCAATGTTTGGACTGCTGCACTCCAAGCGCCTGTCTTTGTGATGCTTTGAAGCTGCATTAAGACAACGCTGCTTTAGCAAACAGACAATTAAGCAGGGAGCTGAAATAGATGGGCTGAATAAATGGCTGCGTCCAGAGTTTGTTTTCGAGAAAGGAGGCCGGGTTCCTAATGGACTCCGATGTCCTTTCTGACCTCTTCAGATCGAAGTGGAAAAAGCAACAGCAACCGGTCCTACGTAAATTAACAAGATGTCACTTGCTTTGTGCAGTGTTCTAAGACAAACACTTTGCCTAATGATGTGGTGTGTTATCGATAGAAGGGAATATTTGTAGCCCAGGGATGAGCTAGGGGGTCCTTGGTGCTCTCCGGGTTTGGTTGTTTTCTTGAAGGCGTTTCATGACCCAGCTAGGTAACGTCATCCGTGCTAGAAGGGAGGGGGGTTTATGAGGGGGGGGGGAGGACTGTGGGGTCCTTGGTGCTCTCTGAGTTTGGTTGATTTCTTGAGGGCGTTTCATGACCCAGCTGGGTAACATCATCAGCGCTAGAAGAGTGCGGGGTTTGTGGAGAGGAGAAGAAGGTGGAGGAAGAGTAGTAGTAGTAGTAGTAGTAATAGTAGTAGTAGTAGTAGTGGGTCCTTGGTGCTCTCTGAGTTTGGTTGTTTTCTTGAAGGCATTTCATGACCCAGCTAGGTAACATCATCCACGCTAGAACAAAGTGGGATTTATGAGGAGGAAGAGTAATAGTAGTATTAGTATTAGTAGTAGTATGGGATCTTTGGTGTTCTCTTGAGTTTGGTTGTTTCCTTGAAGGCGTTTCATGACCTAGCTAGGTAACGTCATCCATGCTAGAACAAAGTGGGATTTATGAGGAGGAGGAAGAGTAATAGTACTACTACTAGTAGTAGTAATAATAGTATGGATACTTGGTTCTCTCTTGAGTTTAGTTGTTTTCTTGAAGGCATTTCATGACGCAGCTAGGTTACGTCATCCATGCTAGAACAGAGTGGGATTTATGAGGAGGAGGAAGAGTAATAGTAGTAGTAATAGTAGTAGTAGTAGTAGTATGGGATCCTTGGTGCTCTCTTGAGTTTGGTTGTTTCCTTGAAGGCGTTTCATGACCCAGCTAGGTAACATCATCAGTGCTAGAAGGGAGCGGGGTTTGTGGAGAGGAGGAGAAGGTGGAGGAAGAGTAGTAGTAGTAGTAGTAGTAGTAGTAGTAGTAGTAGTAGTATGGGGTCCTTGTTGCTCTCTGAGCTTGGTTGTTTTCTTGCAGATACTTCATGACCAGACTAGGTAACATCATCAATGCTGGAAGGGAATGGTGGGGAAGGGAGGAGGGGGAGGAGGAGGAGGAGAAGGAGGAGGAGGAGGAGGAGGAGGAGGAGGAGGAGGAGGAGGAGGAGGAGGAGGAAGACTGTGGGGTCCTTGTTGCTCTCTGAATCTGGTGGTTTTCTTGCAGATGTTTCATTACCAAATGAGGTAACGTCATCAGTGCTGGAAGGGAGTGGGTTTTATTCTGTTTATATACAAGGGCTCCCTCTGTTAGCTTTGGTGGGAGTGTCCTGGGTGGTTCCTTGACTAGATGGTGGTTTATTGTTTGTTTGACTTAGTCGTGCCTTGACTGTTGTATGTACCATCATTGGAGGGACTTATGCAGAGGTGGGCTGCAGCCGGTTCACACCAGTTCCTGCGTCCAGTTTTTATCATTTCAGAGAACCGGCTAATCCCACCTCTGGCTGGCCCCTCCCCTCCCCGCCCCTCCCATAAGTCCCCCCGTGTGCCCTGTTTTGGATTCCAGGATGGTGCAGGAGGCTTCCTGGGCCAAAACGGGGCACAGGAGGGTGTTGCATGGTCCCCACGGCTTCCGGTTAGGACCTCTGTGGCTCCAGGTGTTTTCTTTTCTGTGGGAAACGGGTCCAAATGTCTCTTTGAGTGTTTAAGTTTGCCGACCCCTGCTGTAGGGTGAATTTGAAATGGGGATTTTGCGTTATGATTGCTCATGAGTAAGTAGAAACCAGTAAAAGAGGAATGGAAAAATCCCTATCTGTAGATCAGCGTTTTTCAGCCTTGGCAAATTTAAGATGGGCGAACTTCATGCTGCCTTGGGAATTCTGGGAATTGAAGTGCATGCATCTTAACGTTGCCAAAGTTGAGAAGCCTAGGTCGACATTAGAGCTTAGGGTTTTCCATTCCTATTTTATGTAGAGTTTGGTGCAATTTAATAAATCAGTTGTGGTTTCGTTAACAAACAGTGATTAAAGCAATAGGAAACATTGCTGGACTTTTTGTGAGAAACTGAAATGAAAAGTTGATTTGGGCTTTGATGATTAAATAAGGGATTATTGAAATAATGTAGACAAATGTTAATCTTAGAGTAAGAGTTTGATATAATTTTTTTTACTTATATCTGTACCAAAGAAAGTTGGAAATCATTCTTTTTCAGTTTTCCTTCTTTTCCTCTTTCTTTCTTCACTTTTTCTTTTCTGAGCCTTTTCTTTTTTCAAATCTTTTTTTATTTCTTTATCCCTTAGCTTTGTTTTTGTTTTTTTTTATGTACGAAGGATCAAATAGCCATTATAATTCTACATTCCTTATTTACAGAAATCGTATCAACATTTAGAATGAAATGCACCAGGAGCCATCTCATATAACGCAGGCTCTGAGTCCCTCTAACCAAAGAGTGTTTATCGATAAAAGACAATATTTGTAGTTCATGGTTGAACTGTGAGGTCCTTGGTGCTCTCTGAGCTTGATGTTTCTCTTGCTCTCTTGCAGATGTTTCATTGCCAAACTAGGTAACATCATCAGTACTAGAAGGGAGTGGAGTTTGGTCTTATTTTCATCTACTAGTGGTTTCTCTATGTCAGTGTTGATCACTTGCTTCACAAAAAGTGTTTTTATTGGTGCAGGGTCTTTACAGCCTCAGGCAGAGAAGAGCTATTGTGCACTCCTCCCTCAAATGTTCTTTAAAATACAGTTTTCCAGTATTCCTTTAAGAACCTCCAACATGCAAAACCTGTGGTTACTCATTCGTAAAATGAATCCTCTTTACCTGAAGCTTCAACATTTGCTGTTTGCTGGGGAGGTGTGTAGCTAAAAGTCAGCCTACATTTAGGGTACATTTGACTTTGGGGATATTTCTTCATAAGCAAAGAAAAGTGTATTTTCTATGCAGTCCATACCCTTTGCTCACTGGATCTGGATGTCACAAAGCAAAACCCAGATTTTGTATTTAACCCCCGCGCCCCGTTTTGGCTGGCAGAGTGCTGCAGGAGGTTGGGGGCTGTCACGCCACCTGGCCATGCCCACCCAGCCAGTCATTAGGGCAGAACTGGTTGTTAAATTATTTGAAGCCCCCCCACTGGACTTATGAAGCTCCAGGTGTTGCTGAGCTACAACTTCCATCATACCTCACCACTTCCAGGTTAGCTGGATCTCCCAAACTTCTGCAATGTCAGGGAAGTCACTTGATCCTTCAGACCTGGAATTGCATGGTTCTGGCATCCCACATCTACTTCAGGGTGCCAAGAACTGCACACTGCCCTGTGCATGGTTAGCAACCGGAATCCCACTCAAGAAGTCACCATGTGCACAAATCTATAGCAGATGTCGTATTTTGTGTACAGAAAAAGGGAGGGAGGATTTGACGCCAAGGTTTGGTGCAAATTTCAAATCATGTTTTGTACAGGTAGACAAACATAGCTGCTCTTTGTTTGCACAATATAAATGGCCTCAGGTAAACGTCTACCAGGGCTATCTAGCTTCATGTGCCAGGAAGCAGGTTGGCAGCAAATATGTCCTTGTTAGCTCTTTAGCATTGCTTGGCATGACATTGAGATGCTGAGCCTTTGCTTACTCTTGTCAGCCACACTGGCATGTACATCTAAACCGGTGCTTCTCAAACTTGGCGACTTTAAGTCCTGTGGACTTCAACTCCCAGAATTCCCCAGCCAGCTATGCTGGCTGGGGGATTGTGGGAGTTGAAGTCCACAGGACTTAAAGTCGCCAAGTTTGAGAAACACTGATCTAAACACTCAGCCAAAATATGTTATGTGGCTAAAATGAGAAACCAATTGTAGTTTGAGGATTGCTTAACAGAGTAACAGAGTTGGAAGGAACCTTGGAGATCTTCTAGTCTGCTTCCCTGCTCAAGCAGGAGACCTTGCACCTTTCTGAACAAATGGCTGTCTAACCTCTTCTTAAAAACCTCCAGTGATGGGAGCACCCACGACTTCTGGGGCGAGCTGTTAGATTAAATCTTCCTTTTCATCCGGCACTTTCAATTCGTGGCAAATAGATGGAGAAGAAATTGAGGTAGTGACAGATTTTATTTTCCTGGGCTCCAAGATCACCGCAGATGGGGACTGCAAGCCAAGAAAGTAAAAGACGCTTGCTCCTGGGGAGGAAAACTGTGGCAAATCTAGGCAGCATCCTAAAAAGCAGAGACTTCACCCTGCCAACAAAAGTGTGTATAGGCTGTGATTTTCCCAGTTGCAATGGATGGCTGTGAAAGTTGGACCATAAGGAAGGCTGAGCGCCAAAGAATGGAGGCCTTTGAACTGGTGCTGGAGAAGACTCCTGCGAGTCCCTTGGACTGCAAGGTGATCCAACCGGTCAGTCCTAGAGGAGATCAACCCTGACTGCTCTTTAGAAGGCCAGATCCTGAAGAGGAAACTCAAACACTTTGGTCACCTAATGAGGAGGAAGGACTCCCTGGAGAAGAGCCAAATGCTGAGAACGATAGAGGACAAAAGAAGAAGGGGATGGCAGAGAATGAGGTGGCTGGATGGAGTCAACGAAGCAGTAGGCGTGAATTTAAATGGACACCAGAGGATGGTAGAGGACAGGAAGGCCTGGAGGAACGTGGTCTGTGGGGTCGTGATGAGTCGGACATGACTTTGCAACTAACAAGTGATATTTTCATCTGAAGCTGCTCTTTTTTAAAATCCATCATATGGACCTGCCTTTTAGCCACTGGATTCTCATTTGTTTTGCTAAACTCTGCTATGCTAAACCAAGGCTTACCAAGTACTTGTGATCTGCCAGGTTCAAATTCATTTAAGCAAAAAAAAAAAAAAAAAAAAGAATCATGTTGAGTTGGTGTGGAGAGCAAAGTTAAGATATTGTCAAAACCTTACAGCTGCTTTGCAGTAGGGAATTTTGTGTTATTTTTAGATCAGCCAAAGCCTATGCACTCTGCTGTTTAAACATACTATAATCATTAGTGGCAGAATACACACACACTTGACTGTGCTTTGCAAACTTGCAAGAAATATTTTAAAATGCATTTACCTTTATCAGTTCTTCCCTGGATTTTATCTCAAATGAGTATTTTATTGGTCTTGCCTGCTTTAGATTAAACTCGCGTGTGCTCTTAACAGTCTTGCCTGCCTGCTCTTTCTACATACCTTTGGAATTTTTCTTCTTCTTTCCCATGTTAATTTGCTACAACCTCTGATGAGTTGTTCACTTTTAAAGCTCTTTCAGCCTGAAAAAGGTGGCTGAAAAAGATGCGATTATCCCCAAAGCAACAAGGCCAGCTCTTTAAAATGAAATGTTATATCGCTTAGAAGACTCCAATTCAGTGAGTTATTGCAGTGAAAGGAATGATTGCAGCTGGATATTAAAAACGTTAACAATAGACAAGGCAGAATTAACTAAAGGCTTTACGTGAAGAAATGCAGCGTGTTCTTCAGGTTAAGGGAATATCTTCTTTTCCACCAGTTTTGGGTAGACTCCAGTTAAAAACACACTCCACATAAAATGGCACATCTTGTGAGTGTACTATGTTGGGTTTTCCTGTAGTCTTTTATACAAAACCATGCAACATTTGGCTTATCTGAGATGCAACATCAGTTCTGCTTGATTGAATTTGTAGAGGCCAGAAGAAGGAAACTTAATAAATTGCAAGCAGTTCCTTCAAACATATTCTTCATTAGAATCACATCACTCACAGCTCTTTGACCAAGTTATATAGGGTAGACAATATGAAAATATTCCAATAGCAACATCACTTGGACTTATATACCGCTTCAAAGTGCTTTAAAGCCCTCTCTAAGCAGTTTACAGAGTCAGCATTTTGCCCCCAACGATCTGGGCCCTCATTTTACCCACCTCGGAAGGATAGAAGGCTGAGTCAAGCTTGAGCTGGTCAGGATTGAACTCCTGGCAATCAGAATTAGCCTGCAATATGGCATTCTAATCCCTGAGCCACCATGTCTCCAAAATAATATTAAAGGTGTAAATAAGCTAGGCAAAACAAAATCTATGACAACAGTGTGAAATATGTATTGAATAAAGAATAAAAATTGAACAGAAAGTGGGGAAATTAAGATCTGGGTGTGCTAAAAACAAAACAGAAGCTAGTCTTCATTTAGGCCTCTCAAAAGAAGAGGGTTTATCGTAGGAAAGCATAACCAAAGTCTTTAGGATACTTGGCATTTATCAAGGTCATAAATGACACAATTCCTGGGCTGGATTCCAAGGACTAAATTTAAAACTTAATGGAATTTTTAGGGGATTTCTGTTCAGTTGCTTTTTGCAAGTGCATTTCTCTTGAAATGTCATGAACTACATTGCTTTGCTTTCCCCCCAGATGCTAACTCGGGAAAACACCCCCTGCATGTGGTGAAATATCTTTTAATTTTCAAAAGATAATGCCACCTCATACCGTCCTATGTCTGGTTGTGCAACTTTTTTTTTTCTAAAAAAAGGATCAAGACAAAAAACAACAACTCTTCTTCTTTATTGAGAAACCCATAGGGCTCACATTTTAATACAAAGTACAATTGTAATTATTTTGCTTGCTTCGCACAGGAATTGAAAACATAACAAAACATACCCTTTCATTATTGAGAAATCATTGTGCAATACATATATGATTAAGAAGCAAAATGTGTCCTGAGAAGAGAACGCAAAACTTATGCTCAATTTTATACCGAGGGACAGCATGCTTGGGAATATTTTTTCCCCCTTCTTGTTTTAACAATATATTAAGGCAACGCTTGATTTGTATGATATACGTGATCTCAAGATCATCCCCTTGATTTGTGCTGATCTTCTCCTTTTGATATATGATCTTTGTAAATATCAATAGCCAGCTCTTACTAATATTTTAATCGGCCCCCTGAAAGCACCAAATAATTATCATGGCCTCAACCTTTTAAAGACGTGCATTTTGTACCATTGTATTATTGCTCTTCAAGAAATTTTTTTTAAAAAGAAGAGTTTAACAAGGAAACTTGGTTTCCTCTACATTTTGACTTGAAAAGCAAAACAAAAGGCATTTCATTTCTTTTTAAGAAGGCCTTAAAGCAGGGGTATCCAAATTTGGGAACTTTTAAGACTTGTGGACTTCAAAAGTTCCCAAGTTTGGACACCCTTGCCTTAAAAGTGTTTGCTTCGGTTTTCCTCTTTTGGACTATCTTTCACAGAAATAAACAGAATTAATGGTTTGAAGGGCAAGAGACAGGATTTGAAATGCATTTTCTTGCCCTTTTTAGAGGACTGCTAAAAAGGCCAGCGAGTCAGTTTCCAATGTTGTTGTTGCAACCATGTTGTGCAACTTCGTTTCTTCAGAATGGAAGACTGAGTGTTCCTTGACCTCCTGCAGAAAACAAGAGGCTGTCATATCCTTTCAAACCATTTCCCCCTTTTGTAGAGGAAACAAACCCCCCGTTTCGTTCATCACAGTTCAAAAGTAACTCTGGAGGATGGGCTTAGGACTGGCGAAAGTTTATTTAATGAGGACAGAGGAAGAGAAGATGGTTTCTAACCAACTTGGTTCTCTTTTCTCAGCAGTTCTTTAAACAGAACACCTGGCTTCATTTTTTACCGGAAAACAAGCTTGTGGTTGGTGACTCCACTGCCTAAACTCAAGCTTGGAAAGTTGAAAATAGGCGGACTTCAACTCCCAGAATCCCCCAGACACTAAGCTTGAGAAACACAGCTTGAGAGTACCTCTCTCTTTTCGGTCCTTCAAATGTCATGAAAGGTTGGTAAAAAGTTAAAAACAAACACACTTTGCTCTGTCATTATGCCCAGGCCAGTATAAGGCACTTCTATTTAGGATCCAGCTTGCAACCAGGGGAGTCAAAATTTGCAAAGCATGCTGTGCCATTATCCTGTGTCCACAATGTGCCTCCTTGTTTCAACTTGTCACCCTGTCTTTCATCTGGGCGTGTGGCACAGAGGCACATCCAAAAATGTAGGGCGTATGTGCAACAATAGAGCTTTGGGGTATAGATACTTAGTCCAATCCAGTGGTGGGTTCCGGATCCATTGCAACTGGTACGCTGCGACAGGGCCAGGCGTCTCCACGGGCACCCACCACCTGTGGCGCTCCAGCTGCTCGGTGGAACGTTGTGCAGGCACTGTATGCTATGCGTACATGCACAAATGGCCCGTTTCCTTCAAATACGGGTAAGGAACGAGGGCGGGCGGGCCCTCCAAAGCACCATTCCGGCACGGTGTCTGCTGTTTCCGACAGGCCCCAGTACGTATGTACCGGGGCATACCACCCAGAACCCACCACTGGTCCAAATCCCAAACTACCAAAAGACAATAACAATCGCAATCGCACTTAAGACTTATATACCACTTCACAGTGCTTTACAGCCCACTCTAAGCAATTTAACAGAGTGAGCCTCAAACAAATCTCATTTTACCAACCTCGGAACAACAAATCTCATTTTACCGACCTCGGAAGGATGTAAGGCTGAGTCAACCTTGAGCCTGGTGAGAATCGAACTGCAGGCAACCGGCAGAATTAGCCTGCAGTACTGCATTCTAACCACTGCACCACCACGGCTCAAGGGCAAGGTAGAAGTGCCATAGTGCAGATGGCCAGTGTGGCCTACCGGTGAAGAAAATAGGGCATTTCTCACCCTGCAGAAGAATTGGCTTTAGTGCAGGTAGTCCTCGACTTACAACAGTTCATTTAGTGACTGTTCAAAGTTAAAAATGGTACTGAAAAGAGTGACTTACAATTGTTTTTCACACTCATGACAGTTGCAGAATCCCCAAGGTCACGGGATCAAAATTAAGATGCTAGGCAACTGGCTCACATTTATGACAGTTGGAGTGTCCTGGGGTCATGTGATGATTCCGTTTTGGGACCCTTCTGACCAGCAAGGTCAATGGGGAAGCCAGATTCACTTAACAACCGTGCTACTCACTTAGCACCTACAGTGATTCGCTTAACAACTGTGGGAAGAAAGGTCGTGAAACGGGGCAAAACTCACTGAACAACTATCTTGCTTGGCAACGGAAATTTTGTGGTTGTTAAGTCGTGGACCATCGTTTTATTGATGGAAACGTGGGTGATATTTCTGGACGGGAGTTGTAGTGCAAAGGCTGAAAGGTTACAGTACAGAATTTTCCAGGAATTAAGAAAGAAGATAAGACTTTACCCTCAGAACAAAGCACCCTGACCTGAGAAACAAATTTAAATAGTAATTGCACCCTAATAATTTAATCCTAAATTTTAAATCCACGTATCACAGTACCTATAATTCATTTCTCATAAAGCTTCACAGAAAGTTATCTGGATCTGTTAACAATGCTCTCTTACTTGGATTCTGTTAATCCTAAGAAAGGCAAGCTGGCCTCAGTGGAAAATATTTTTGGTCTCAACTCCTATCCTAGGAAGGAGTGGAGGGATTTTTATTTTTACAGGATCTTTTATCATTCCATGGATATATTCCTATAGAGTTTCATCACTCACTATGCAAGTTTTTAAAGAGCGCAAAAGCATCCTTGTTATGTTCAGCTTAGCTGATATGAAGTGCCAAAGCAGCAGCATGTCACCTGCCATCTTACGCTTGTGTGCTTCACTGCCATGCGGCGAAAGTCCACCATCAACTCTGGGAAGGGTTGGATGCTTGGGGGAAAGAGAAAATAACTGCTGTGTCTCCCCGAGAGGCTGCTTCAAGGTCACCCGGCTGGCCGACGAAGATAGCTGCATACCAGCCTGTGCTTGAGCTGACTGTTCCGAAAACATCTTGCCTGAACATGATTAGTCATGCGGCAGTGGGGGTGGGTTAGGGTTAGGTTCAGCGATGGGAGACAGTTAAGGGAGGGAAAATGTGAACTTCGGGTTTTTGGTGCACAGTGCTCAGTTCTAGCAATGAATGACTGCTATACACTTAACTTGCAATAAAGCTATACCCATCCCAAAGATTGGAGGCAAGGATCGTTTTTACTTAGAGGTTCAAGTTGTGACAAGGCATCTCAAGTTGCTGAAGACATCCTGATTGAAAGGTTGGGCTGTCCTGGCCCCTTGCCAAATCATGCCACATTGCTGAAGCACCCCCCCCCCCCACCCCAAAATATTCTCAACCATCAGAAGTGCGGAGCAAAGCGACTCTTGAAATCCAGCCTCAACTCTAAAATTGCAATTTCCAAAGCTGGCAGTGATACTAAGCTTCCGCCTATGCAACACTGCAGAGAGTATTTCGCTCCCTCGGTAGAAAGAAAAAATGTCACAGCGTTGCTCTGTGATTATTAATCTTAGGAATGGTACGTCCGTGTGTATAACAGGAGAAAAAAAAAAGAATATTCTGCGGAGTCAAAAATCTCACATCATCTTGATAGGGAGTTGAACGTTCCATGCAGAAATCCTTGCATCTGGATTCAGATAATTGTATTCCCAAAGGCAGACCTTCTGTAGCTGGTTGTTTGACTGCTCTTGGAAATATCCTGAGCACTACTGAGAAGAGGCACCACGACCCCAACTCAGTTTCTTCTCAGATATGGCCCAACGTTTAGGGGAGACGGGTGGGATAAAAATTTAATAAATAATAAGTATCTGGCCAAAAAATGTCAAGCTTCGTTGCGTGGGCCAATGACTTTAATAACCCATTCTTCCACGCTTCCCTTCTTGTTCAAGATTCGTTTTGACTTAAGTCTTCTGGTGCCTGCTCCAACTTTAAATTGCTTTAATGGAAGAAAACAAAAAAAGGTTTGCTTCAAGCAGAGGCAATAGGGGGAAAAAAAACACCCAAATCAAGGCTTTTTGGAATCGCCCTTAATCCACGAGTGCAACTGGCCGATTGTCTTCTACTTCAGTAGGATAGGGGTCAACCTGCACAGGAAAATAAAAGTATTTACTGTTTAGGATTCATGAATGGACATAAGAATTACCATATTTTTCAGAGTATAAGATGCACCAAGATTTTGAAGAGGCAAATTAAAAAAAAAAAGTTTTTGTACTCTGCAGACTCCCCCAAAATGGCCCGTTTTTCATGAAAATGGGCCCCGTTTTTGTCAAAAAAGACCACGAATAGCCTTTAGGAGGCTGGTAGAGAGCTCCTGGGGGCTGCCCCCGCCGAAATGGCCCGTTCTTTGCTCCTTTCTGCCTCCCAAGCCCCCAGCAGCACTCTGGAAGCCTCCTAAAGGCTATGCACAGCCATTTTTGCAAAGGGGTTGGGGTTTTGGGAGGCCAAAAATGCTGTATTCAGTGTATAAGACGCACCCAGATTTTCACCCTCCTTTCTGAGGGAAAAAGCTGCGTATTATACTCTGAAAAATATGGTATATGAGGAGCTTTCAAGTCTGTACTCGAGCCTGTTGGTTACCTCCGAATAGAGAGGCGGCGGCTGAAATCGGAATTCTTGGATGTAGGCGAGCATAGGACAAGGCAGCTGTTCCTCACAATCCACCGAAGTGGGATAAACGGTAGCATGTCTTCCGTATTCTTCCTCCGATACTACATCAGCATAATTGGGTGGTGCTAGGGAACAAACACATGTGAATGTAACTCTTCATCTCAAAGTAAAAGTAAAAAAAGTAAAAATCATGCCACAATGAGTTTCTTCTGCACGCCAATCAGTTCCTCAGCTGCAACTATGATGACTGACGGTCCAAAATGAGGCCACGATACAATTTTAGTGCAACATCAGCCCTTAAAGGGTGGCTTGAATTCAAAGAACAATCCATTCCTGGATGAAAAGACTAACAGCAATCAAGAGCAATTAAAATTACAGGCAGAAAACCTTACTTTAAATCAGTGACTTAAATAAAGTTCGCCACTGATCGTTTCTCTCCATATTTTTAAAGCAATAGTACACATCAAATCAAATCAACCCATCATTTATAAATAACAAAGGATGTATTTTACATGATTTTAAAGAACTTGACACTGACGCAGGGACAAGTACTTGCCTCTTATATCCAGCCTCGGATAAAGTATTAGGATAAAAAATGTCTACCCCCTTTCTAGAGTATTTCAATCCTTTCCTAAAAAAATCTATTTTTTCCCCCAATGGACCAACATTCCAGGCCCATTTTCCCATTAAGCAAGTTTGGAATTATGCTCCATTCAGCCTGCACTTTGTGCAAATTGGTATAGTAATGGATATAACACTGAGAGCCCACGGATTTCAGAGTAAAAGCTTGTCAGATCTGCCATCTTCAGCTGACTTTGCTTTGCTGGTATCCTGCCATAAAACGGAGAATGGGGAGTAGGGACAGGGTGAAAGGAACCAGATCCGCCCATCGGGGACGTGAGCTTGAGAATGGAATGCAAAACTCCACCAAAGAGGCGCCAAACCTTAAAGCTGTTACCAAAACACCTACTGTATTTTTCG
Source organism: Natrix helvetica (assembly GCF_964273705.1). Lineage (NCBI taxonomy): Eukaryota > Metazoa > Chordata > Lepidosauria > Squamata > Natricidae > Natrix > Natrix helvetica. Next base: position 4,774,191 of record NC_138556.1, read on the forward strand.
GACTACAGTTGCCCTGGAGTAAAAGACGCACCAAGATTTCAAAGAGTAAAACAAGAAAAAAAAATAGCTTTTGCCATCGCTGGCCCCAGGATCACTCTGCAGGCCTCTCAAACCCTCTGTGTGCCCAGTTTTTGGCAAAAACGGGATGCGCGGGGTGGGGTTTCGGAAGGCCAAAAATGGCCGTATTTGGTGTATAAGATGCACCGACATTTCCACCTTCTTTTAGGGGGGGAAAAGTGCGTTTTATAGGCCGAAAAGTATGGTAATTCAAATTCCATTGGACACTCACAAACTGATCAAGGGGGGAGGGCCGGGGAAGAGGAGAAAAGGCAGACTTTGCTTACGCTGTAACCACTTCACCTTAGTAAAAAAAAACCTTTCGCTACAAAATCGAGTTGAGGGTCTTTCTTTCCTAAAAGTTGGGACAAGCCTGATAAAGCTGCTATTGTGGGTTCTGGGTGCTCTCTTGAGCTTGGTTGTTTAGACGTTTCATTACCCTTTTAGGTGACATCATCAGTGTTAGGAGTGTGCAAACCTTCTAGCACTGATGATGTTACCTAGCTGGGTCATAAAAAAATCTCCAAGCAAAACCACCAAGCTCAGAGAACAGCGAGGATTCCACAGTTCAACTCTGAAATGCAAATATTCTACTGGTACCATCATCAAACGTTTGAACATTAAAAGAAACAATTTCAATGTACATATTTTAAGTAAAATAATTGATGTTATCCAACCTATCATAAAATATCTCATCCAGTCTCAAAGGCGTGCCAAGAAAACCTGGCATTTTATTTCAACAATCCTTTTAACATTCCAGTGAGAAACAGCAATTGGTCTAGGCTTCCCAAAAATCTTTTATAGACAAATTGATTACTTATCAATACAATACAATACAATAGTAGAGTTGGAAGGGACCTTGGAGGTCTTCTGGTCCAACCCCCTGCCTAGGCAGGAAACCCTATACCGTTTCAGACAGATGGCTATCCAGCATCTTCTTAAAGACTTCCAGTGTTGGGGCATTCACAACTTCTGGAGGCAACTTCTGTTCCACTGATTAATTGTTCTCACTGTCAGGAAATTTCTCCTCAGTTCTAAGTTGCTTCTCTCCTTGATTAGTTTCCACCCATTGCTTCTTGTTCTACCCTCAGGTGCCTTGGAGAATAGCTTGACTCCCTCTTCTTTGTGGCAACCCCTGAGATATTGGAAGACTGCTATCATGTCTCCCCTAGTCCTTCTTTCTCTTAAGCTAAACATGCCCAGTTCCTGCAACCGTTCTTCATATATTTTAGTCTCCAGTCTCCTAATCATCTTTGTTGCTCTTCTCTGCACTCTTTCTAGAGTCTCCACATCTTTTTTACATCGTGGCGACCAAAACTGGATGCCGTATTCCAAGTGTGGCCTTACCAAGGCATTATAAAGTGGTATTGTCAATTGGTCTAGGCTTCCCAAAAATCTTTTATAGACAAATTGATTACTTTATCAGTTTCACTCTCTCCAAGTCAAACGCTTCCCTCAGTATACCAGCTTCCTTTTGAGATTTTTTTCAAGGTTTGTTTTTTCCTTGGAACTAAAAAAAAACCCCTCAGCCTCAAATGATGAGAAAAAATAAAGCCCAGGCGTGGTACCTTCCGGATGATCTGGCAGCGTCTGAGCCAGCCACCTCATATCCATGGCCAGCTGGTTGACAAAACCTGAGTTCCTGCTGGAAAAAACTGTACATGGAATTGTGCCAATGACCAGAGGCAGTTCAACCATCAGCTTTTTGGCACCGGGAATATGAACGTATACCTGTGATGAGAGGGAAGACAAATTCAAACAATTTACCTGAGGGGAAGCAAGTTGGTAATTTTCCAAGCTGCCAAAGTCAAGAAATACCCACAAACACAGTAATTTCGGATAAAGCTAAGAGTTTTGCAACAAGAATCACCTCTCCAAGCCGTATCCTGGAGCTTTCTAGTGTATTTCAGAAGAATTTTTTCCCCACTCATTTCATTTAGTTGCCTTATAATAATATTGAATCTTTTGTGAGTTAAGCTCCTGTTAACCTCATGGACATATCTAGCTAAAAAGGTAAAAGTTCCCCTCGCATATATGTGCTAATCGTTCCCGACTCTAGGGGGCGGTGCTCATCTCCGTTTCAAAGCCAAAGATCAAGCGCTGTCCGAAGAAGTCTCTGTGGTCATGTGGCCGGCAGGACTCAATGCCAAAGGCGCACTGAGCGCTGTTACCTTCCCACCAAAGGTGGTTTCTATTTTTTTCTACTTGCATTCGAACTGCTAGGTTGGCAGAAGCTGGGACAAGTAATGGGAACTCATGCAGTGATAGGGATTTGAACTGCCGACTTTTCTGATAACAAGCTCAGTGTCTTCGCCACTAGGTCACCACGTCCCAATAGGACATATCTAGACAGCGGTATTTTCCCACTTTACAGGGCTAATCCTGTAAGGAAGGCAGGAAGGAAACATTCTGGTGTTGTTTCTAGCCTCATCTTTATTGCCCTGCTTCAAAAGTTAGACAAAAAGGAGAACGGACTGGTTTAGTGTTTAAGGCACCAGACCCAGAAACCATCCAGGTGACTTCTCTCTCAGCCCAAACCATCTCACAGGGTGGTCGGTGCGGGTAAAATAGGAGGAGGAAAATGGGTTAGATGTGTTTGCTGCTTTGAATTATTTGTAAAGATGATAAAGGTGAGCTACAAATAAACAAACAAACCTCCACGGTCCCTTCCAGCTCATTCTATATACTATTCTAAACAAATAATGCTTTCCTTGGAAATATTTTTAAGGTTTTCAAATGCATCATCGGTCTTGAGTCCCTTCATGCCCACAAGAGATCTAAGTCCAGCCTTCACTGAATTCTGTTGACTCTTATCTACCGCCAATTTGTCTTGACCATTAGTAGTTCATATTTGTATAGCAATAGGAAATCAGGATTTTTCAAAGACATATAGCAATAGCACTTAAGACTTATTTTTACGTACCTCGGAAGGATGGAAGGCTGAGTCAACCTGGAGTCTGTCAAGACCGAACTCCTGGCAATCGGCAGAATTAGCCTGCAATACTGCATTCTAACCACTGCGCCATACTGGCTCCTTGTAAAGAATTTTAGCAAGTATGCTAAAGCTCTCTAAAAGAATCTGAACTACTAATGGTCAAGTCAAATTGGTGGTCGATAAGAGTCGATGGATTTCAAGGAGGGCTGGATTTAGATCTCTTGTGAGTGTGAAGGGACTTGATATTAATGATGTTTTTGAACCCTCCCTTGAGCTCAGTCTGGTCATCTCCTACAGTTGCAGTTTAGTCTAGCATTAGAAGGCAAGACAAGAAGTAATGAGCTTGATAGAGGGTACCCAACCTAGAAGTTAGAACAATTAACCAATGGAATGGCTCCAGAAGTTTTGGGTGCTCCTTCATTGGAGGCTTCCAAGAAGAGACTGGATACCATTTGTCTGGAATGGTATAGGGTCTCCTGCATGAGGAGAGGGTTGGGCTATAAGATCTCCAAGGCCCTTTTCAACAGATTAGTTCTATCATTCTATAACTCTGTGATCTTCAAACGGTTTCCTATTAAAGTCCCAGGTGCTCCATTCTTCTACGTTTCTAAGGCTAGGCAAAATCAGCTAGATTGATTGTCTCTTGCAATCAGTGATGGGATTCAAATAATTTAGCAACCAGTTCTCTGCCCTAATGACCGGCTAGGGGGGCATGGCCATGGAGGGCATAGCCAGGGTGTGTGACAGACAGTATTCGGCCTCCTGCATTCACCTGGGAGCAAAAGTGGGCTGTGGGGGGGGGGTGCCACTCCCTTGTGCTCCGTTTTGGGCCTAGTTGGCCTCCCTGCAGTCTCCTGGGAGCAAAAATGGGGGGCGGAGGGACTCCTGGAAGGGACACAGGGCCAGCCAGCAATTTAACAACCCGTTCACCCAAACCGGCTGAATCCCACCAGGGCTTGCATTCCAATCAACGGATCACGACTGATTGGACCGGGTGAAAACCATACTCACAGCCAAGGAATATTCCACTCTTATAATACAGCAGTCAAGGATAGAAGGCGTGACAGGTGGGATTTTCAGAGTTTTGCCATTCCAGGTATCTGTGCTTCCCGAGGCAACGTGGTTTCCTCGCACGTTCGCGAGCATTTGACGGAAAGTCTTTGTTTTCCCTCTAACTACGTAAGTCTGTATTTGGAAAATGGCAGCTTTGGGCACAATTAGCCGCGAGGAACAATTTTCGATTTCTGCATAAATTGGTATAACTTCACCTAGAGCCAAAGAAAAGAACCCCAGGAACACCGAGCGAGTTAGATTGTGCCTACACAGCCTCCTCCTTCTGTAGAACAGAGTTTTCTTAAGTATGCCTTTGAAAGTAGTAATTATTGTCAGTAATATTCAAGCCAGGAAAAAAATTCTAATTGTGCAATAGGCAACATGGAAAAAAAGAAAGCCACATTTGTAAACTAATCTATTATGATGAAAAAGAGTAGCATTTTTCAGACAGCTCCCTCTGGCTGTTCCCCCCCCACCCCTCTTCTTTTAGTTCCTCCCTCTAAGCCAGTGTTTCTCAAACTTGGCGACTTTAAGTCCTGTGGACTTCAACTCCCAGAATCCCCCAGCCAGCATAGCTGGCTGGGGAATTCTGGCAGTTGAAGTCCACAGGACTTAAAGTCGCCAAGTTTGAGAAACACTGCTCTAAGCTAACACATTTTAAAATGTAAGCACTCATTATGACAGTTGGCCTTAAGCAGATACTTGTTATGATGTAAATTAAATTGATTTAGTCCCACGTATATAGGCTTACTAGATTTCTCTTTCTAAATCCGTTTCTGCTAGGAACACAGAATTTCTATGAATTCACAAAGAACAGCATTCACAGCATATTCCACAGCCGAACATAATAGCGTGAAGGGAATATACTTACCATTACAAAACCCTTTCCTATCGATTTTGGCACTCAAAGAAACTGGACCTGAAGTGAAAAACCAGCACCCAACCATTTTATCTCGAGTTTGTCTTACAGGACTCTGCAAAAAGGGGCAAGAATAAGAATCCGTGAACGTCTGTGGAGATTCTCAGTCATCCAGGTCATGGTTGTCCCATGCTTTTGTTTCAAGAGGCAACTGGACTTCCTTTGAAGACGTTTTGCTTCTCATCCAGGAAGCTTATAGAGTTCTTCTTCTTCAGAAGAAGAAGAATAGCTGAAGAAGCGTCTTGGAGGAGAAGCGAAACATTCTTCAATGAAAAACCAGAAAGTCCAGTGGCCGTTCTAATCTCTGGGGAAATGATGCTCCAGAGAGAGGGAGCCACCACAGAGAAGGCCCTTCTTCTGTGCCCCACCAGGTGTACCTAGCTAGGGGATGGGATCTAGGCATGTTGCTCCAATTCTGAAATATTCTTAGTGGGTGTCACTGCGTTAAATTGTTTGCTAGTCTGAACTGAATAGCTGAAATGAAAGAGTTACTGCGCAGGTCATAAGGTCTTATCTGACAATGATGTACTGCGCCTGCTCATTACACATTCCAGAGACTTCCCTTTTGATCTTTGTCCGTCTGCCAGGAAGCTGGTAGACAAACTGTTTTCTGCCAAAATGTAACAATTAGATAGATTTGTTTTATTTCTTTATTTCTTATTTTTGTATTAAAGCTTGTTTTTCATTAGAATATGTTTTCCAGGATTTTTATTTCTTTTTTTCGCACCTTAAAGAATATGCCTGTTTGGAAACGCCGCGATCTAAGACCTCATTTAGTTCAGGGTGAAATCTTCCCCTGACAGTGGGCTCCACAGTGACTGTACAGGTTAAGTCCTTGACTTACAACCATTCATTTAGTGACCGTTCAAAGTTACAATGGCACAAAAAAAGGTGACTTATGGCCATTTTTCAAACTTTGAACCATTGCAGCCTCTCCGTGATCACAGGATCAAAATCCAGACATTTGGCAACAGGCTCATATTTATGATGGTTGCAGTATCTTGAGGTTGTGTGTTCTCCTTTTGTGACCTTCTGACAATAGAATAGAATAGAATTCTTTTTAGCCAAGTGTGATTGGACATACAAGGAATTTGTCTTTGGTGCCTATGCTCCCAGTGTACATAAGAGATACATTCGTCAAGAATCATAAGGTACAACAATCATAGTCATAGGGTACAAATAAGCAATCAAATCGTACTAGGAAACAATCAATATAAATATAAGGATACAAGCGACAAAGTTACAGTCCTGCAGTCATAAGTGGGAGGAGATGGGTGATAGGAATGATGAGAAAATTAATAGTAATGCAGCCTTACTGAATGGTTTGACAGTGTTGAGGGAATTATTTGTTTAGCAGAGTGATGGCGTTCAGGGGAAAAAGTGCTCTTGTGTCTAGATGTCTTGGTGTGCAGTGCCCTATGGCATCATTTTGAGGGTAGGAGTTGAAACAATTTATGTCCAGGATGCGAGAGGGTCTGTAAATATTTTCACAGCCCTCTTTTTGACTCTTGCAGTATACAGGTCCTCAATGGAAGGCAGGCTGGTTGCAATTGTTTTTTCTGCAGTTCTAATTATCCTCTAAAGTTTGTGTCTGTCTTGTTGGGTTGAAGAGCCAAACCAGATAGTTATGGAGGTGCAGATGACAGACTCAACAATTCCTCCGTAGAACAAGCAAAGTCAATAGGGGAGCAGGATTCACTTAACAGCTGTTGAACAGTTGTTCTTTTAAAAACTGTGGCAAGAAAGTTCATAAGATGGGACAAAATTAACAACTCTCTTAGAAATGTTGGGTTCAATTGTGGTTGTAAGTCGAGGATTACCTCTAATACTTTTTGTCAAAGATACGTGGTCCTCTCTCCCCTTCCCCGTTGCAGTCTGCTGAAGAACACACAATCACACCCACACATACACATCCCTGAAGCCCATGCTAGCTCATTGTCCTCTGACGCAGCCATCAGATACCACCTCAGGCTGGCAATCAGTACTGGTTATTATGATCACTAAATGACATTATTGCAAAGGACTGTGGAATATTAAATGCATCTTTTCTGGAGTGCATGAAAAGAGCTCATGGTGACTGCAGATTTGTGATTCTGTTTTTCCGAGGGTCAAGACACGAGGACACAGGAAAAAGAAATCTCCTGCTTTGGGCAGGGGGGTTGGAGTAGAATGGGTGTATCAAACTCAAGGCCTGGGGGCCGGATGTGGCCCACGGGATGCTTAGATCTGGCCCACGGAGCCACCCTGGAAACAGATCTGGCCCACATTGCCTCTGACAGTGAAAATGGAGCTCCGTTTTCGCTGGCAGAAGGTTGCAAGAATCTGTCGCAGCCAAAAACAGAGCTTGGAAGCCCGTTTTCTCTGGCAGAGCGCTTGTGCCCCTGACACGAATGATGTCGAGCTGGCCACGCCCATCCTGCCCCCCCCCCCCAAGGTCAAACACAACCCTGATGCGTCCCTCAATGAAATCGAGTTTGACAACCCTGGACTAGAAGACCTCCCTGGTCCCTTCCAGCTCTATGATGCAATGAAAAGACATGCCCTTCTCTTTTCTCTATGGTAGAAATGCACTCTGCTTCGGACACCCGTCTAAGAAGCTTGTGGTTTTTACTGCTTATGAGCCTTGTTTTTCCATTAAAATGGAATCAAAGGTTACCCTAGATGCAAAAATGCTACTTTTCTTTAACAATAGAGTGGAAATGAAAACACGGGAAGTTTATTTATTTTTAAGGTTACCCGTCTGCTTTCTTTCTCGGTGGCTTGAGATTGCGGGGAGGTTTCCAAGGTAACTCAGAGACTTTCTCTGCTACTATCCTTGGTTTTACTAGTTGCAAACAAATATTTTGAAAGGGAAGCCCTCTTTTTTTTACAAGAGCTCTGCAAGTCTTTGCTACGGGATAGACGTAGGTTATCTTTTCGTAGTATTAGCTCACTGTGCTTGGCTTTCCCTTCAAATGAGGTGTGGAACTGTCACAGATACAAGCCAGTTGCCAGCATCCCAGTGACTTTGGGGATGCTGCAACTAAGTGGGCTCTCGGGGTTATTTCTGTGACTATAGCTATGACAGGTGGGTCCTTGGCTTACAACTGCAATTGAACCCAAAATTTCTGTTGCTAAAGCAAGAGCGTTGTTAAGTGAGATTTGTTCCACTTTATGACCTTTCTTGCCACAGTTGCCAAGGGAATCACTGCACTTGTGAAGACAGTAACACAGTTGTTAAGTGAATCTGGCTTCTCCATTGACTTTGTCAGAAGGTCGCACAGGGGATCATATGCCCCATGGACGCTGCCACCATCATCAGTCAGCTGAATTTTGATCATATGACCATGGGAAATGTTGCAACGGTCATTCGTGTGAAAACCGGTTGTAAGTCACTTTTTTCAGCGCCGTTGAGACTTCAGTCAGTCACTAAATGAATGGTTGTATGTCGAGGACTACCTGTATGAAAGATAAATAACTACTGGTAGTCCTTGACAACTGAACGACAATTGAACCCAAAATTAATGTTGCTAAGTGAGAAATTTGTTAAGAGAGCTTTGCTCCATTTTATGACTTTTCTTGCCACACTTCTTAAGTGAACCATTTATTTTATTTTATTTATTTTATTATTCGTATTTATAGACCGCCCCTTCTCTCCATTGCAGTTGTTAAGTCAGTAACACAGCTGCGACATGAATCTGGCTTCCCCATTGACTTTGCTTGTCAGAAGGTCACTAAAGCAGATCACATGTCCCCCCCAGACCCTGCAACCGTCGTAAATATGAACCATTTGCCAAGGATCTGAATTTTGATCATGTGTCCACGGGGAATCTGCAAAGGTTAAGTGTGAAAAATGGTTCATACGTCACTTTTTTCAGTGCCGTTGTCACTTTGAACGGTCACTAAATGAACCATTGTGAGTGGAGGACTACTTGCAATTATAATTATTATTCCTCTGCTAACTATTCCCGAGGAGGGTTTGAACTTTGCCCTGTGAATGTCACTACTCTTGATAAAACTGAATCCATTCCAACCTGGGCTACTCCTGCTATTCAAAACCCTTGTTCTGGAACTTGTTCTGGCAGGGCAGCTGTGATGCAATCAACAGCATTTAAAGAGAAAGAGAAGCCAACGCTCTTTGCAATTCGCATTCCTGGGGTTATCTATTTATAGAGGAAAACCTAGAAGGGAGCTCACTGAAAAGGCAGCGGAGCAACAGTCCATGGTATCAAGGGCGGGGACAAAGGATTGTGGGAAGGGGCCATAGGAGATGACCAGGCTGTGCCCGAGTGAGGGATCAAACACGTCATAAGTCATGAGTCCCTGCATGCCCACAATAAAACTTTGCAGCTATACAGACTTGGAGCCCACTGAAACATTGAAACGTTCGTTCAGTGAATTTTGCCCCATTTTGCGGCCTTTCTTGCCACAGCTGTTAAGTGAATCACTGCAGTTATTAAGTGAGTAACAGGGTTGTTAAGTGAATCTGGCTGCCCCACTGACGTTGTTTGTCGGGAGGTCTCCAAAAGTAATCATGTGACTACCACCACCCAGGACACTGCAGCAACCATAAATATGAGCCAGTTGCCAAGCGGGCGAATTTTGATCATGTGACCGTGGGGATGCTTCCAAAGTGTGAGAAATGTCCATAAGTCTCTTTTTTCAGTGCTGATGTAACTTTGAATGGCAACTAAATGAACTGTTGTAAGTCGAGAATTACCAGCATTTGTAGTGAAAGTCATCTGCGTTCCTAACGATTTCCCTGTTTGAAAGCAGAAATGTTGTTTGGGCGTTTTAAAGTTTTTTGAAAAGAACATCCAAAGACCGGCTGTACAGTTTCCCTCCAGAACAACGTGGTACAAAGAGCAACAATGGCATTGCACTTAAAAGTAAGGGTGTGTGTGTGTGTGTGTTATTCTTTTCTGTGAATGACTGCGCTATGATTCAATAGGTGTGTGGATGGTCTGCAAAGTGCATTATATCGTATTGTATGATAAAGGGTCATAAGTCAAGGAGAGAAGCAACTTAGAACTAAGGAGAAATTGCCTGACAGTTAGAACAATTAATCAGTGGAACAACTTGTAAATTCCCCAATACTGGAAGTTTTTAAGAAGAGATTGGATAACCATTTGTCTGAAGTGGTGTAGGGTTTCCTGCCTAGGCAGTGGGTTGGACTAGAAGATCTCTGAGGTCCCTTCCAACTCTGTTACTCCTATTCTATTCTATTCTATTCTATTCTATTCTATTCTATTCTATCCCATTCCCTATTCTATTCTATGTCACTTTTTCCTGCCTCGTTGTAGCTTTGAACGGTCACTAAATGAACTCAATCTCCTGATTTCCCTGGTGCTTGACGTGTGCTGCTCTTACCAAGAGAACGGGAGAATTGAGGTCGATGTGGCTGATCACTGGAAACTCTCTCGACACCGTCTGATGGGGGCCGCTGGCGCTTTCCAGGGTTACATTCACAAAGTACTGAATGCTGCCGAATTTCCCTGTGAAAGAGGTCGCCAAGGGGCTGAAACGCGAGACAGAGAAAGGGCAAGTTTAGCACATTTTTCTTGGCGCAGGCCGACTTATTCTAGGCAACTGTTTACGACTTTCCTGCTCGGGTGACAGCACCACAAGGGAGCTTGGCCAGGTCCCTTGTGGCGTTGACAAGCGTATTTACGAGAGGCTCAGGTCCTGAGAGATTGCCATGTGTGCATTCCACATGACTACGGGTGAAGAAATTATGCTGAATAGAATTCAGATTCTGGCACGTTATGATGGCTCAGGGGGCTGTTTGATTGACCCCTTACCTGTGGTTGGATAGCAATAGCACTTAGACCAGTGTTTCTCAAACTTGGCGACTTTAAGTCCTGTGGACTTCAACTCCCAGAATTCCCCAGCCAGCTATGCTGGCTGGGGGATTCTGGGAGTTGAAGTCCACAGGACTTAAAGTCGCCAAGTTTGAGAAACACTGACTTAGACTTATGTACCGCTTCACAGTGCTTTTACATCCCTCTCTAAGCAGTTTACAGGGTCAGCCTCTTTTCCCCCAACAATCGGGGTCCTCATTTTTAACCACCTCCAAAGGGTGGAAGAGATTGGTTGCTACTGGTTTGGGCGAACTGGTAATGGTATTTTGGCCTTAGTCGCAGAACTGGCAGCGACCCAGGCTGGCCATGCCCTCGAACCGGTTCCTTTGTCACCACTGCTGGCAGGTTTCTTAGCCTCTCAGAGTTGGTTTTCACCAGGTATGTGCAAATATATATTTCCAATAAAGCTATTCTTTGAGGAATTTACCCGCCTCGGAGTTTTTGCTTGCAATGGATCTATTACTTGGAACACCGACAAATCGTTTGTTTATTTTATAACTGGCAACAAATACTAAAACATCTGATGCTCAGAAAACACTCTGGTGTATCTGTCTACGGAGATTCTTGGCCATCCAGGTCACGCTTGTCCCAAAGATGCTTTTTGGGGGGTTTTCTTTGAAGACATTTCACTTTTTAATCCAAGAAGCTTCTTCAACTCTGTCTGGATGGATACACTTTCTGGTGTATATTTCCAACTATTTAAATCTCTATTTGATTCATCAATCAACCTTAGCGAACAGCAGAAATACAAAAAAAATTGCTACTGCTAGCAGCAAATTTGTTCTGTTTGAGTCATTGTCCTAATCACATTTTCCTTTTTTCTCCCACAAGTTTGTCAATCAGCCTAGTCCATGCAAATGGTATTCAATTTATTTAAAGCTACAGCTATTCAAAGAATTGGGACTTAAGGATTTTGTCTTTATTCAAACTGCTGAATGTACCTTTGCTAAATCTGCATTTCTGCTGCAACAGAGTTTAATTGTATTCTATAATGCCTCTTCCACATGAAGAGTGGATTGGGCATCCCTCGCTTCTTGCCGTCATTATCAAGGACAAAGTTACTTCAGACCTGAAGTCCAACTTTTTGCATTTAAGGATTTACCAGGTACTCACCATTAGCTTAAAAAAAACCCTTTTAATATAATGCAAATCAAAATCAATGTAATGCAAATCAAAATTAAATCAGGATCATGCCAGAAGAGTGTACTAAGTCCAATCCACTTTGTGTACCGTTGGTACAAAGCTTAAGAGAAATTCTGTCAGAATATTTACAATGAAAACCAACATTTCAGTTTAAGTGGCATCACTTACTGGAGAGGAAGTTGAAAACTGAAAGGGAATTTGTATTTCCCAGCTTCTAAAAGGATGAAGCCCACAGCACCTATAGACGAAAGAAAAAAAAATTAAAATCATGCTTATTAATCATAGCCATTATTAAAAGCCCCCAAAGAGTGAAATCAGTAACAAATCTATGTGCTTATTAAATACATTTTTGGGGTTCCGCTGATATGCAACAACTATGACAGAACTAAAATTAATTTGAGCTATTTTTTAATGAAAAGAAGGACTAGGGGAGATATGACAGCAGGGTTCCAATATCTAAGGGGCGGCTACAAAGAAGAGGAAGTCAAGCTATTCTCCAAAGCTCTTGAAGGCAGAACAAGCAGCAATGCAAGGTGGATAAAAATCAAATCTTTTTTTTTTAAAGAAAATTTTAAAAAATGATTTTTTTATTTAAATCAATTTATTTTTATCCTATTTATTTTAATAAAATGCTTTTGGAGTAAAATTTATCTAAATATACTTTTCAATTTAAGATACATTAATAATTTAGTTTATTCGGCATGAAATGGAGCTTGGTTATGTAGCATGAGGCTGTATATTCTGCAATATTTACATTTTGGGTAAACTCATTCAATGAATCCAAGCTCTGCAAGCTGAGATAACATGCACGCTAAATAGGAAACCTTCATTTTGTTTGCAAATAATAACATTAAAGATTCTAACTACCAGCAAGAATGAGTCCTTGCATTTAAAGAGCACCTGTCATTTTAGATCCATCATGGAAGCGCCCGTTAGTGGGCATCCACTCACCTGCTGCCTGCCAAGTCCCTCACCTTATTGTGTCATTGCCGCATCACCAGCTGTTCCATTAAAGTGAATGGGACTGTGGGTGAGTCAATAGCAGGTCAGAGGAGGAGCTGTGGAGGGACGGAGATGACTGTTGCTCTTTAAAAATTATGATTTAAATCAAGCCTTTTTTTACTAGTGATTTAAATCTTGACTTAAATCGACTTGATTGAAATCAAATCCACCCTTAAAGCAATGGATGGAAGCTAATCAAAGAGAGAAGCAACCTAGATCTAAGGGGAAACTTCCTAACAGTGAGAATAATTAACAAGCGGAACAGCTTGCTTCCAGAAATTGTTGTAAGAAAGGTTGTGAAAAGTGGATTGGTCATGTGAGTGATCTGTTTTATGACTGCCACGACCCATGACTGCAATGGGCAGGATCCATTATGATTTGTAAGTCAAGGACAACCTGTACATTCTTATTCAGCAATTCCATTTTAGTTGCATTAAACTCTGGTTTCTTACTGTTATTTGACACTATACTGTGACACTTCCAATGTTCAGCTGAACCCTGCAGTGGCCAGAAGCAGGCTGGGTTGTAAGGTCTCTAACTTTAGTTTATACTTTATTTGGACAAGTGTGATTAGACACATTTGTTTTTGGCAGTTGTTTGCTCTCCAAGGTTATTTCAATTTAATTTCTGAACATTTCTTTACCAGACTAGGTAACATCATCAATCTTGTTCTATTCTCCTTAGCTTACAAATGCCTCATGTGCCAGTGTGGTCATGCGATTGATTGTTCATTTGGAGCTTTATTTAAATTCCGAGCAGCTGATTGGTTGTCTGGTTGATTGACACATTTGTCTCTGGTGCAGAAGCTCTCTGTGTACATCAAAGCAACAGAATAATGGTACTAACTTAGTAACTGCTGTGCTTTGCTTAACAACTGTGGCAAGCACGGTTATAAAATGGGGCAAAACTCACTTAACAACTGTCTTGCGTTGCAATGGGAATTTTGGGCTCTGTTGTGGTCGTAAGCAGAGGACTACCTATACTGCTTTTATTCCTTGCAAGATCCTCAAAAGGCACGGCCATTGGCGTGAGAGAAAGCAGAGCAGAAAGGGACTGCGGGAAATTCTGCAGGGTCAGTGAGCAGGGCTAAATCATTTTATAGACCTTTTCCTATCAGGCGAAGGCAGGAAACCCTTCAGAGATCCTTCAGAAACTGCTGAGCCCCAGAAATTGGGACAGATTGTGCTGAGGAACACAACATTCTGCTGTAGTTGTGCAACATCTGGAAGAGTACAGCTTCTTCAAGCCAGACAATGTAAGCAAACATTTTAGAACTCAATTAGCATGGCAGAAAATTCTGCTGTGCTTTGCATGGTTTGTATTTTCTACTAGCTGGCAACTCGGCGTTGCCCGGGTATTTATTTATAGGGGGGAAATGTCCGGACCAAACGTAATTTCTAATGTTGGATTTTCCCCCTTACCTTGCGTAGTACTATGAAGCCGTTTCCATGGCAACTCCACTGTGCTGCACAGTAGAAGCCATTTTACAGCTGTACAGTAAAAGCCATTTTAAGGCACAACAGGCTGTATCGTAATAGAACACACACCCCGAGGGGTGTTAGGGGTATTTTACCCCCACAGTATTTTTTCTAGAGAGTAAAACAGGGGTGTCCAAACTTGGCAACTTTAAGACTTGTGGACTTCAACCCCCAGAATTCCCCAGCCAGCGCTGGCTGGGGAATTCTGGGGGTTGAAGTCCACAAGTCTTAAAGTTGCCAAGTTTGGACATCCCTGGTGTAAAACATCTGTGTACCAAGTTTGGTTGAAATTGCTTGAGGTGTTCCAGAGTTATGCTGGAGAAAACACACACACACACACACACACAGAGCTATGCATGTTTGTCTTTGTGTTTTATATCTTCAAAAGGGAAAAACATTTGTGATGTCACTTTATGCAGAGAGAGATTTTTTTAAAAAGCAATGAACTTGACTGAAGTTAAAATTGGATAACATGAATGACAGGGAACTAATTAGATTTTAAGGTTGTAAGCTACCCCAAGGGCAGCTTATGCCTTACAAGGGTATCTATGAATGGAAGCACAACCGCAATAACTCCTGCCAATATGAGTAAGGTAGACCAACAGTTGAAAAAAGTCAAGTACAAGCCAGGAATCCTGGCCTGCCTGTGAAATTTTCTTCTTTTGAAGGTTTGTTTTCCAAGCTCCTCAAAGGGCAAAGTAAGGCAAAGGGCTCTTCACTCACATGTCCCCGACTTACAGCAGTTCATTTAGTGACTGCACAAAGATACAACAGCACTGAAAAAAGTGACTTATGGCCATTTTTTCACACAGCTGTTGCAGATCCCCATGGTCACATGATCAAGTTCCAGGGGCTTGGCAATTGACTCGTATTTATGACGGTTGCAGTATCCCAGGGTCATGTGATCACCTTTTCTGACAAGCAAAGTCAGCGAAGAGAGGCTAGATTCACTTAACAACAGCGTCACTAACAACTGCACTGATTCACTTAACAGCTGTGGCAAGAAAGGTCATAAAACGAGGCAAAATTCACTTAAATGCCTCACTTAACAGCAGAAATTTTGGGTTCCATTGTGGTCATAAGTTGAGGACTACCTGTATTACGCATTAATCAACCTTTATTTATGGATTAAAGCGCAAATAAGGGGGATTCATTTGGTGAAGGCAATATTATCAAATCTCACCAGGCTCAAGGTTGTCTCAGCCTTCCGTCCTTCCGAGGTGGGTAAAATGAGGACCCAGATTATTGGGGGACAAGAGGCTGACCCTGTAAACTGCTTAGAGAAGGCTGGAAAACACTGTGAAGTGGTATATAAGCCTAAGTGCTATTGCTTTATCTGTCTACCTATATCTCTATCTCTGGCGCTAAATCATTGCTCACTGCCAAGAGTTCGATCCTAACCAACTCAAGATAGACTCAGTCTTCCCTCCTTCCGAGGTGGGTAAAATGAGGACCCAGATTGCTGGGGGACAATATGCTGACCTTGTAAACCTCTTAGAGAGGGCTGTGAAAGCATTGTGAAGTGGTATATAAATCTGAGTGCTTATTGCTTAAGATTCCTCCCTGTGTAGAGAAAAGTCTACAGAAGGGAGAGAGCAAGGGAAGGAGGAGGTAAACTGGCATGATGTGCCAAATTCTGTGCCTTGCTTGAAGCAGAGGCACATTGCCATTGATCTGCTATGCTGTTTTAAAAAATGGGCTGAAACTGGTTTTTGGATAGCTCTCTGGCATGGAATGAAACGCTGACTTCATGCAATATAATACCTTCTTTTTAAATGGATATTCATTTTTAATTTAATTTTCTTCAGGGGGACAAATTCTATTTTTTCTATTTTCTAGGCATAGGCAGGGAGTTTCTAAATCTCTTGCAGTCACTTAACAGCAAACTTCTAATGAAGGCAAGGATATGTTAAACACGCTACAACTGCTGGGGATGCAAAAGGGGAAAAAGTGTCACCAGATATAGCTGCCAGTGAGAACACAGCCTTAAAATAGAAGCCTCTGGAGAACTCTGCTTGCCCCTTCCCACATAAGCTGCCAGTAAATCCTGGAAAATTCTAGTAGGGAGTCGTGTTTTATTTATTTATGGGAATTTGTCAAACAAAAAGGAGAACAAGAATAGGAGAATAAAAATACAACAACAGAGACTATAAGCATGTTTGTGCACTTATGCACGGCCCCTCTACTGACCATTTAAGTAGGAAGGTCTACGGAAGTCAATTTGTGACTGAAACATTAACACGTGGAAGAAAATTCAGCAAAACTCTATAGGACCCTAAAAGACCAATCAAGTTATTTTGGCAGACACACACACACACACACACCCACACACACACACCAAGATGCTAAAGCTTCTGCTGCTTTTAATGGTTGTGTAGAAGACTCAACTTCTACAGGCCCTTTTAAAGCAACCACTGGAATGACTTGTGAATGGGAAGTAACTTCATTCCTTACAGCAATCAAATAAGAAGGAAAAAGACATGATCACTTTTGTATTGTTGCCAAGAAAACTAGGTATATACATATATTTATGTATCCATATTGTTGTTTTAATTTGACTGTACACCGCCCCCAGTCCTTTCTGGGAGAGGGCGCAGTTTATAAATTAAAGTATTATTATTATTAGGTAGAGATGTCTATGTAGTTACCAGGGATCAGACTCAACATGTGGGAATCATTGCAGGTAGTCCTCCACTTACAACAGTTTGTTTAGTGACTGTTAAAAGTTACAGAAGCATTGAGAAAAGTGACTTATGACCGTTTTTTTAAAACTTACGGCCATTGCAGCACTCCCATAATCACAGGATCAAAAGTCAGATGCTTGGCAACTGTCTCATATTTATGACCACTGCAGTGTCACAGGATGATAGGAGCAGCCTTCTGACAAGCAAAGTCAATGGGGAAGCCATATTCACTTAACAACCATGAAACTAGCTTAACAACTGCAGTGATTCACTTAACAACTGTGGCAAGAAAGGTTGTAAAATGGGGCAAAACTCACTTAAATGTTTCACAGCAACAGAAATGTTGGGCTCAATTGTGGTTGTAAGTCGAGGACTACCTGCCCCCCCCCCCCCCCCCCAATTCCAACAACTATTCCTCCAATTGAGCTGGCATAAAACTTTTCAATTCCTTGGCACACGCCCTTCTTCCTTGTACCAGGGATCCTCTCATCAACCTCAAGTATTTGCTACTACAATCTGGAATTACAGAGGATCTATCAATGAAAACAGTAAACAACCGCGCGGATACATTCATTCCTTTCAAATCTTTCCAGTAAGTGATTTTTATTATGGTTCCAGACCAGTATTAATTGGAACAAAACTTTGGAAGTCTTCTAGTCCACTGCACCATTTCAGGCAAATGTCTAATCTCTTCTTAAAAGCCTCCAGTAATGGAGCGTTCACAACTTTTGAAGGAAAGCCTTCAAGCCATTGGTTGATTGTTCTCAATGTTAGGAAATTTCCCCTTAAAGTTGCTTCTCTCTTTGATTAGTTTCCATCCGTTGTTTCTCGTCTTTCCTTCTTGTGCTTTGGAAAATAGGTTGACCCCGACTTCTTTGTGGCAGCCCCTGAAATATCGGAACACTGCTATCATGTCACCCCTAGTCCTTTTTTCTTTAGACTAGCCAAACCTAATTCCTGCAACTGTTCTTTCAAAATGTTTTAGCCTCCATCATCTTTGTTGCTCTTCTCTGCTCTTTCCAAAGTCTCAACATCTTTTTTGTAATGTGGATGCAGTTATTCCAAGTGTGGCTTTGCTAAGACTTGATAAGTACTAGTACTTCATGTGATGATAATCATGAAAAAGACAGGATAATATATTGCAATTAGTGATGGATTTTCCTTGTCAAAATCTGCCTAATTTTGCAGACAGTATAAGGAAATTGGGTACACTCAAAGCGATCCCTCCAATCTTCCTAGGGTCTCCGAGTATTGTCCTCTGAAAGGAGCCCATCACCTGGGTGTGTTTTCCTTCAGAAGGAAATGACAGACTTTATCCCCAGCTCATGCTCCGCAATTAAAGCTTGGCTCCAGCCAGTTTCCCATGGTACTAAAAGAGCTGCCCTTCCCCTTTTCAGAACTGCAGATTCCACTTCTTGAATGTGCACATGTGAGTAACTCCTTCCTGGCTCGGCTGCCAGCACCTTTATTCTAATCCAGAGAGCCTCTGGGGCAAAAAAAAGGCAGTGGCTGATTGTTTCTCTGATACTGCATAAGGTGGTGCTTTAGAATGCTGCGATTATTGTTATTTTGGAAGCTTTTTGACAGAAAGATGGACACCATTTTTGCCTCTTTCTCTCCCATCCAGGCTCACCCAAGCTATCTCTCTACCCCTATCCTTTCTCTTATGCTCCTCTCCACTTCTCATCTGACTAACTGAGTCTGCACATCCTGAAGCCATTCCCATTTTATGGATTCATCCCATACCCACTCTGTATATTTTACCAACCGGCTTTATCTTAGCTGGCTGATCTTTAAATGGCTTTTGCATTATTTAACTGGGGGAAGGGGGGGGTGATTCAGCGTGTGCACTACGAAAGCAGGATCCCAATTGTTCCAGAGTGCCAACAACTTGTTTACACAGCAGCAGGCAATGAAAATTTTTTTTTAAAAAAATGAAAAGGCTATAAACAGTCCTTCTAGGGCTCTCCCCAGCCTCGATTAGACAGGCTCCAGCCTCATCAACCTGAGCTCCCCCACCAGGCTATCAATCCTCGCAGGGAGATTCATTGCTTTCTCTGCTCCTATAAATAAGCCTGGCGAGCTGGAAGAACAGAATGTTTTCCGTTTTGATCTTCTTTTGGGACACGGCTGAGCTCAGAACTGGCCTTTTTTTTCTTTTTAGGTAGGTGACTAGATTAGAAGTTAGGATAGACAGAAATAATTTTTTATATAGCATGGAATAATTGAATGACGATGGACCATGACCTAATACAAATATGTATTATTGCTGGAAACACACGAGTTGATTGAATGTAATAATTATGCTTAATTTCATTAGTTTTATCTGTATTGGAATGTAGGACACCCAGGTGCCACACTGTTCACGCATTGATTTGATATATTTATTAAAAAAATAAAAAGACATTACGTCTGTGTGTATCTATCTATCTATCTATCTATCTATCTATCTATCTATCTATCTATCTATCATCTATCTATCTATCTATCTATCATCATCCATCCATCCATCCATCCATCCATCCATCCATCCATCCATCCATCGCCTCTGTGAGCCTCTTAACAGCTGTTCCTACTGGTATGCATGCACACTCAGAAGCAGCTTCCCTTCTGCCCCACTGAATGCAGCCTCCATCATCCACAGCCACCAGGACCCTGGGAACTGAAGCCAGGCGCAGCCCCCTTTTTCCCTGCTGGAAAAAGACTGGAAGCGTGTGGGCATGATTAACCCCATTCTCTCCACCGAACTTACTGGACATACTAGGAAGAGATCCGATTGTCATCCTGCAGTCTGGTGGGACTGCAAGGCCCATCATCCCCCAAACAAGGGCAGAGTCAGAAGGGGGAGGCAGATGCAGACAAAACAAGGAAGGAATAATGACTCCCGGGACTCCCATGCCGGGCCAAGCCCTAACCCCCCCTCCCCTACCCCCTAGCTCCCGGGGGGCATCGTAGTACGACCGGCTGGGGATGATGGGAGACGGGACTCCCGACGTCTCTGGCACGGACGATGGGGAGTGCAGTCCCGCCTCTTCGAAGGAAGTACTTTTGCCGAGAGGGGCTCCTTGCTGAAGCGCCAGTAAACGCCACACGCCGCGGCCGGGGATGATGGGGGCGGTAGTCCTCCCTCCCTCCCACGGCCCCTCCCTGGGCTCGCCTGCCAGCAGCAGCTCCCGCCGAGCGTCCAGGTAAGGCACCTCCGCTTCCACACGTGTCCCGCTCGCCGCCGCCGCCGGAGGATGAGGAGGAAAAAGAGGCGGCGGCTGCATCGGCGGCGCTTCGGTCCAAGCCGCCCGGGCGCCCCCGCAGGCCTGGAGGCGGAGGGCGCGCAGCCTCAGCGGCGCCGCCAGCTCAAGCGACACCTGCCCGGAGACCTCCTGCCCGCCGCGGTAGCCCTGAGAGGCGCCGGACGCCTCTCCCAGCGACACCGACAGCGCCTTCACCGGCGGCACAGGCAGCAGCAGCGGCCACCCGCGGCCCGCCATGGCCGCCGCCTGAGACGGACTCGCCGCCGCCGTCGTTGGTGCCGCCGCCGCGCAGGCGCCCCGCCTCTGCCCCTCGCGCCCCGCCCTCCCGCGCGCGAGCGCCCGGCCCATCCAACCCCCGGACGGGGCCGTGGCGCGTGCACCGCGGCGCCATTGGCCGCCCGCGCGGCACGTCGGACCGCCCGCAGCCAATCGGAGGCGGGCGCGAGCCATGTGCACGGGCTAGTAAACAGGGAGTGGGCGTGGCCTAAGGGGATGGGGAGAGCGTCTACCGGCTTCCCCAACAGGGCGCCCTCCGAGGGTTAGAAAAACAGAGCTGGAAGGGGCCTTGGAGGTCATCTAGTCGAACCCCCTGTTTAAGCAGGAGACCCTATACCATTTCAGACAAATGGCTATCCAATCTCTTCTTAAAAACTTCCAGTGTTGGAGCATTCATAACTTCTGGAGGCAAGTTCTTCCACTGATTAATTGTTCGAACAGTCAGGAAATTCCTCCTTAGTTCCAGGTTGTTTCTCTCCTTCATTAGTTTCCACCCATTGCTTCTTGTTCTGCCCTCAGGTGCTTTGGAGAATAGTTTGACTCCCCCTTCTTTGTGGCAACCCCTGAGATATTGGAACACTGCTATCATGTCTCCCCTAGTCCTTCTTTCTATTAAACTAGACATACCCAGTTCCTGCAACCGTCCTTTATATGTTTTAGTCTCCAGTCCCCTAATCCTCTTTGTTGCTCTTCTCTGCACTCTTTCTAGAGTCTCCACATCTTTTTTCCATCGTGGTGACCAAAACTGAATGCCGTATGCCAAGGCATTATAAAGTGGTATTAACCCTTCACGTGATCTTGATTCTATCCCTCTGTTGATGCAGCCTAGAACTGTGTTGGCTTTTTTGGCAGCTGCTGCACACGGCTGGCTCCTATTTAAATGGTTATCCACTAGGACTCCAAGATCCCTCTCACAGTTACTACTATTGAGCAAGGTACCACCTATACTGTACCTGTGAATTTTGTTTTTCTTACCTAAATGTAGAACCTTACTTTTTTCATTATTGATTTTCATTTTGTTAGATAATGCCCAATGTTCAAGTTTGTCAAGATCCTTCTGTATCTTAAGCCTGTCTTTTGGAGTGTTGACTATTCTTGCCAGCTTCGTACCGTCTGCAAATTTGATGAGTTCCCCATCTAACCCCTCATCCAAGTCACTGATGAAGACGTTGTTCAGTGCTGGATGGTTCAGGGCTAGATCACAGAAGAAGCCCCATTCCCCTCTTCTAGTGCTCTTTTGGGTATACAGAATAACAGAGTTGGAAGGGACCTTGTAGGTCATCTAGTCCAACCCCCTCGCCCAAGCAGGAGGCTCTGATGAAACGTCTGCAAGAAAACCATCAAGGTCAGCGAGCAGGAAGGGCTGCACACCTAAAGTTCCCTAATTTGATAGGGTGGGAAGAAAGATCCATCTGCTTCAGTTCAAAGCTGGGAGAAAGGCACTGGAGACAAAATGGAGGCCGCAGGCTGATTGGAAAGATGGTTTAATGATGAAGCAGAACGGAATGGGTTCTGGATAGCTGACATGGAGTGGAGAGTGAGGGTTTTTAATACCTTTTTGGGGGCTTTGTATTTGAGCTTTCCTATGCAAGAACATATCTTGTTGCCACAAAGAAGAGGGAGTCAAAATATTCTCCAAGGCACCCGAGGGTAGAACAAGAAGCAATGAGTGGAAACTAATCAAGGAGAGAAGCAACTTAGAACTGGGGAGAAACTTCCTGACAGTGAGAACAATTAATCAGTGGAACAGAAGTTGCCTCCAGAAGTTGTGAATGCCCCAACACTGGAAGCCTTTAAGAAGATGTTGGATAGCTATTTGTCTGAAACGGTATTGGGTTTCCTGCCTGGGCAGGGGGTTGGACTAGAAGACCTCCAAGGTCCCTTCCAACTCTGCTATTGTCTTGTATTATTCTATCTATCTCAAACCACATGGTCCTGCCCACCACCATTGAAACACCTTTCCAAGCAGCCTCCATGTTTCCAGTGTGCTTCTCCCCACTTGTAACTGAACCAGTGGTGGGATATGACTGGTATGCCCTGGTACGGCCATACCAGTGCCTGCTGGGCGCACCAGGTACCGTTCCGGTAGGGTGCTCTGGAGGGCCTGCCCGTCCTCCTTACCGTTATTTGAGCTGTTCGGGGCTTCCACGCACCTGCACAGAGCGTACGGCCCCTGCGCAACGCTCCACCGAGCAGCTGGGGCGTCACGGAGGCGGAGAGGAGCGGCCAATAAGTACGCATGTGTGTGCTGCACACGTTTTCCAGGCATGCTTGCATGCGTCCATGTGGATGCCTGGCCCCATTGCACCGTACCGGTTGCAAAAGGATCCGGAATCCACCACTGGTGGAACTGAACCCAGGTGGACATTCCTTCCCATGCATCTCTCTTAAATACAACCTTCTGTCTCCAACCCCAAAGATAAGAATCAGCCAGGCTCCAATTCTTTTTAACGACACAACTGGAATTCACAAGGCTTCAGGAAAGGGGGAGGAGGGGGGGGAAACAGTTCAGGTCAATCCATTCATTACTGAGGTTTTGCCCTCGATTCTTTTCTCCTTGGCAGCCCAAATGGGAACAATGCAGGGGGGGGAGGGGAGATTCTATCAAAGGTGTAGAACGTCCTGGTTGGTGTTGTAGCACGTCGAAATGCTTTGTTATATGTTCCTCGCCGGTGTTTGTTTTTCTTACCCTCTGGAGTTTTTCATCTCCGTCTTCTGTTGTGTTTGATTTGGTTGCCATTTTGCTTCTGATCTCCTGCCTGATTGTTGCTTTTAAGGGGACGGGGGACGGGGGCAAAAAGCAAACAAACAAGCAATAAAATCGTCAACTCTATTCAACTGTATAGCACAGATTCTTTATGTTTCGGTTGGAAACTTTTTCAGAATTGTTCGCCAGAAAAGAGGAATACAAATATTGCAACTGCATAGAAGTGAGTCCATCCCTTGTTAGTTTCACTACTCCAAAATAAAAGAGCAGAAAGTTTGAAACACCCAGGCACTAACTTTTTCAAAATTGCAGTATTTTGTCAGTAAGCCTAAGGATTGTTTTTGTTCCATTTATTCAGGAGATGCTAGGCTGTGGAAGGTTACAAAAAGGGTGTTAAATTTCTTTATTTGGGGGGGAGGGGAGCTGAGAGCTTTTGTAACTCTACCTACTGGTTAGTAAAGATAAGCCTAAGTTGATAAAGTGATGTATTTTACTAGCTCAATTAAAAAGAACAAAATCTGCTATCTCTAATTCTCTCTAGTTTTATTGGTCCAGTAAATGATATCGCCACTGATGTTTCCATCTTGGGGACGGAGGGCATGTTGTCTTTCAGAATAACTTGTCACCCACTGCAAAATGGTCCTTCAAACACTAGGTGTAGACTTGGCAATAAACAAGAGGAGGTGATTCACCTCCAATGGCAGTCCCAGTAAAAGCAGAACAACATTTTCATAATATCACTTTGGCTGTGTGGATTTGCTCAGGGCACCAAGCTATCCAGGATTATCTTCTGGGTCCTTGGTGCTCTCTGAGCTTGTTTTCTTGCAGACGTTTCATGACCCAACTAGGTAACTTCATCAGTGCTAGAAGGGAGTTGGATTTGTGAATGGGGAGGAGGAGGAGGAGGAGGAGGAGGAGGAGGACTACTACTACTATACTACTACTACTGCTACTACTGAGGGGTCCTTGGTGCTCTCTAAGCTTGGTTGTTTTCTTGCAGATGTTTCATGACCCAACTAGGTAACTTCATCAGTGCTGGAAGGGAGTTGGATTTGTGAATGGGGGGGAGGAGGAGGAGGAGGAGGAGGAGGAGGAGGAGGAGGAGGAGGAAGAGGAAGAGAAAGAGAAAAAGAAAGAGGAAGAGGAGGACGAGAAGAAGGAGGAGGAGGTGGTGGTGGAGGAGAAGGACTACTACTACTACTACTACTACTACTACTACTACTACTACTGCTACTGAGGGGTCCTTGGTGCTCTCTGAGCTTGGTTGTTTTCTTGCAGACGTTTCATTATCCAACTAGGTAACCTCATCAGTGATAGTAGAGTGTGGGGTTTTGCTCTCTCTTTGTATACAAATGGTTTACCTTGCCAGTGTTGGGGGGGGGGGAGCAGGTTTCTCTTTGGTAGTGCCTTGATTAGGGAGCTAACTAATTAGTGTCAGGGTTTCAAGTAACACCCTTAATAAAGGAAGACTGCTAGGTTGCTCTGACAATTAGAGAACTTTAGCTCAAGAGTCCTTGGTGTTTTCTGAGCTTGATTATTTTCTTGCAGACTTTTTATTACCCAGCTAGATAACATCATCAGTGCTAGAAAGTAGGGCGGGGAGGTGTTGCTCTCTCTTTATGTACAAGTGGCTTGCCTTGCCAGTGTTTGGGAGGTGGAGGGGTTCCCTTTGGTATTTCCTTGATTCTGAGACTACTTAATTAGAGAACTATTGTAGAAAGTTAGCACGCATCCCACTCCTAGAAGAATGAAATATTTTGGGAAATATTAAAAAAGCAGAATATTATATTTCCAAAAGGGAAAAAAAATATGCTCTTGGAGACAGTGCCCACCTTCCTTAATAACCCACAGCAGACGTCAGCACTTAAGAGATAAAGAGATAGATAGCTCCAGTGGCCAAGCAAATACTGCAGACAGAAATCCATTCAAGACAGGATATTTTGAAATTCCCTGCAGCAAAGTCTGAACAAAGGTAGGCTTAGTCCTCAGCCACAATAGGAATTTCCCAAAGCCCCTTCATTGCATCAGCAGTCCAAACTTCAACCAAACTTAGCTCAGACAGACACCTAGGATTTGAACTTTGCCAATAAAGCCAGTTATATGTAGGATAACCCCTACATGGCCCCATGGGAGTCTGACAAGACAAGACAATACAATGCAATAGTAGAGTTGGAAGGGACCTTGGAGGTCTTCTAGTCCAACCCCCTGCCTAGGCAGGAAACCCTATACCGTTTCAGACAAATGGCTATCCAACCTCTTCTTAAAGACTTCCAGTGTTGGGGCATTCACAACTTCTGGAGGCAAGCTGTTCCACTGATTAATTGTTCTAACTGTCAGGAAATTTCTCCTCAGTTCTAAGTTGCTTCTCTCCTTGATCAGTTTCCACCCATTGCTTCTTGTTCTACCCTCGGGTGCCTTGGAGAATAGCTTGACTCCCTCTTCTTTGTGGCAACCCCTGAGATATTGGAACACTGCTATCATGTCTCCCCTAGTCCTTCTTTCTCTTAAGCTAAACATACCCAGTTCGTGCAACCGTTCTTCATATGTTTTAATCTCCAGTCCCCTAATCATCTTGTTGCTCTTCTCTTCCCTCTGATGAAGGGACTGGAGGCTAAAACATACGAGGAATGGTCGCAGGAACTGGGCATGGCTAATCTAGGAAAGAGAAGGACCAGGGGAGACAGGATAGCATCTTCCAATATTTGAGGGGTTGCCACAGAGAGGAAGGTGCTCAAGCTATTTTCCAGGGAACCCAAAGGCCAAACAAGGAATAATGGGTGGAAACTGATCAAGGAGAGATATTTTCTGACAGTGAGAACAATCAACCCGTGGAACAGAAGTTGCCTTCAGAAGTTGTGGGAGCTTCATCCCTGGAAGCTTTCAAGAAGAGACTGGACTGCCACCTGTCAGAAATGGTGTAGGGTCTCTGCTTGGGTGGGGAGGGGGGTTTGGACTAGATGACCTACAAGGTCCCTTCCAACTCTTATTAATTCCTATCTGTATCTTCTCTTTGTTGGACTAGACATACCCAGTTCCTGCAATTGTTCATCACATAATTTAACCCCTATCGTCTCAGTTGCTCTTCTCTGCGCTCTTTCTAGGGTCTCAACATCTTTAGTTGTATCCGGTTGTGCATATTTTTTCTTATCTTTGATTTATTTAGCGAGGCTGAGAAGACCAGCAGGCTATTACTCCGAAAAGCAAGGTGACATTTGAACACGGGGGCCAGGAACGGCTGTTTTTCAAAGCTGGAGCAAACATATCTTGCCCTCCGATTCTGATTCCCATCAACAACACGCTAAAAGCAGGAGATTGTGCTGGCGTGTGGTACAGACCCTCTTTTGAAAGGCAAACATTAGGTAAACTGGCTGGAGAGTTGAATTGAGCGTATTTTAATCTTGGGCAGTATTTGTTCTTGCGGCAAAAGTAAAGCTGATTTTACAATGCCAAAAATAAAATAAAATCAAGAGCTTATCCC
>NC_138556.1:4803510-4843217 GCF_964273705.1 Natrix helvetica
TTGATTACCATCTTTAAAGCGCTCCATGGCATAGGACCTAGTTATCTGCAGGATCGCATCCTACCACACACGTCCCTGCGACCTATCCGCTCACACAGGGAGGGACTGCTCCTGGTGCCGTCCGCTAGGCAATGCCAGCGGGCGACACCTAGGAGTAGGTCCTTCTCTGTGATGGGCCCAACCCTCTGGAATGACCTCCCCCCCAACATTCGAACTACCACCGACCTCCGTTCCTTCCGTCAAAAGTTAAAGACTCACCTATTTCAATCAGCTGGCCTGGCACTCTCTTAGTTTTATCTCCCGGGGATTTATTTTAATGGGGTTTGGGTTTTTAATTGGGGATGTTTTTTAGGGTTTTAGAATATATTTATTTCTTGTACAGCCTATCTCCTCCATCCAAATGTATTTAAGTGTTTTATGATTGTATTTTTATCTGCATTGACTGTACACCGCCCCGAGTCCCTTCTTGGGAGAGGGGGCGGTCTAGAAATCCAAGAAATAAAGAAATAAATAAAATAAATCCTTATCCTCCTCCTCTTCTCCTCCTCCTCCTCCTCCTCCTCCTTCCCCTTCTCCCTCCCTCTTCTCCCTTCCAGCACTAGCCTTGTTCCCTAGTTGGGTCATGAAGCATCTGCAAGAAAACAACTAAGCTCAGAGAGCACCCACCGCCTCCTCTTCCTCCTCTTCTTCCTCCCCCTCCCCTGAACTCTTTCCCTGATCCCCTGGGTTCTGAATTCTGGCAAAAACCATCCATTTCTCCTCCGCTGGATCTTGAGAAAGAGGAAGAAGAAGTGAAAATAGAATGTTGGGTTGGGAAAATCCCTTCTGAGTACTGGTGAGTCAGAAGGGATACTGAGAAGGAGGCTATGGTGACCCTTCCCAGAAATTCTCTGATTCCTCACATTGCACAGATTATCCCCGAGTGAAAGCAATTTCTGAAAGAGGAAAAATTAGCAGCTAGCCGAACTCACTTTGCCTGGGTTTCCTTTTTTTTCTTTTACAGAATCATTCTCTTGTCTCTTCTCTTCCTCTCTCTCACTCACCCAAACCCTTTTATAGTGTTGCACCCGTTTTTATAGTCAGTAGTTTGCGTAAACGGCTGTAGTTCTCACTTGGCAATCAAACTCATTAAATCATCTTAAATACAATGTTTTAATGATAATTTCACGCTGCCAGCTGTGTTATGGTAGATTAAAAACAAAAATAAATGCTTTCCCCCACCATCCTCGACGATATAGCTATGCGATTTTAAACATGCAAAGTTGCTTGTGCAGCTGTTAGCATCTGCAAGCGTTTCAATTTCTCAGCCTTAGATGTTAAGCTGTTGTTTACACAGCTCTTTGGTAAAACAAAAGCGGAAGAATGCCACGTATGGCTGCCAGTTGTGTGGCCAGCCATTTCTGAAATGATTTTGAGGGGTTTTATACCACAATATCATCACCGCTGTGTTTTTCCCAGTTGCAATGGATGGCTGTGAAGGTTGGACCATAAGGAAGGCTGAGCGCCAAAGAATTGAGGCCTTTGAACTCTGGTGCTGGAGGAGACTCCTGTGAGTCCCTTGGACTGCAAGGCCATCCAACCAGTCAGTCCTAGAGGAGATCAACCCTGACTGCTCTTTAGAAGGCCAGATCCCAAAAATGAAACTCAAATACTTTGGCCACCTAATGAGAAGGAAGAAGGACTCCCTGGAGAAGAGCCTCATGCTGGGAACGATTGAGGGCAAAAAAAGAAGGAGATGACAGAGAAGGAGGTGGCTGGATGGAGTCACCAAAGCAGTCAGCGTGAGCTTGAATGGACTCCAGAGGATGGTAGAGGACAGGAAGGCCTGGAGGAACGTTGCCCATGGGGTTGCGATGGGTTGGACATGACTTCGCAACTAACAACACCACAACTTTTCTTGTAACATTTGTTAAGTGAATCACTGCCGTTCTTAAATTAGTAACACGGTTGTTAAGTGAATCTGGTTTCCCCATTGACTTTGCTTGTCAGGAGGTCGCAAAAGCGGATCGCATGACCCTGGGACACTGTAACCGTCATAAATGTGAGCTGTTGTAAGTCAAGAACTACATGTATTTGAAAGTAACCCTTTGGCCACCTAATGAGAAGGAAGAAGGACTCCCTGGAGAAGAGCCTCATGCTGGGAAAGATGGAGGGCAAAAGAAGAAGAAGGGGACAGCAGAGAAGGAGGTGGCTGGATGGAGTCACCGAAGCATTAGGCGTGAGCTTGAATGGACTCCAGAGGATGGTAGAGGACAGGAAGGCCTGGAGGAACGTTGCCCATGGGGTCACGATGGGTCGGACACGACTTCGCAACTAACAACCATCACCACATTCTCCGCTGCACAGCCCCAGGCTAAGGGGATTCTCAGATCAAACCAATCTTTACGGCAGTTCATTAACCAAAGGCAAATGTTTCTCTGTTCATTTGTGTCCGACTGTAGGGCTCATTTCCTCTCCTCGGTAGGGAACTTACCAAATTTTTGGATGATACCAAGCTGGCAGGAATAGCCAACACCCTAGATCTGTGATGACGAACCTATCTTGCCTGGCACGCATGGCGTCACCCGTTCCTTGTCTGGGATTTTGGCATGCATTCACACATGATCAGCTATCCTTCATGCATCCAGCAGTGCTGAAACTGGAAGAGCTGGTCTTCCATTTTCCCACGTGAGCATATGCACCGGCCAATGATTGTCATGCATGCAGGCGTGCCATAACCGTCTGGCCGGTGTGAATGCATGCGCCGGAAACCGGAAGTTCATTGTCCAAAGGTCACATGACCCTCACATGACCCTGCAACCGCCATGAATAAGAACCAGTTGCTCAACGGCTGAATTTTGGTGTGACAACGGGGACGTCCCAACCATCATAAATGTGAAAAACCGCCGTAAGCCATTTTATTCAGTGCTGTAGTAACTTGGAACGGTCACTAAATGAACTGTTGTAAGCCGAGGATGGCCTGTACAAATGAAGCCCACACTTCATCGTGATAAAGAGACTCCCTGCCCAGGTTCCAATGAATACATCCCCAGCAAAGAGAAGCCCCAGGCAGGCACCTTCCTCAAAGAACATTTTATTGGGACGTATCATATTGGCACAGTCTTGGTGGAAAACCGACTCTACTTTCCCACCGGTGTCACATTCAAGTTTGTAACTTCACCCCCCAAGAGTCACCAGTCACATGATCCAATCAACACTACAGTTGAGTTGTTGGGTGACTTCAGTCTCCACTTGGGAGGCGCACAGGGGCCAGTATCCCAACTAACAGACTAGGAAAAAAACAACAATAAAATTACCCGTGGAAGCAGTGGTGAAATTCAAATTTTTTTACCACCGGTTCTGTGGGCCTGGCTTGGTGGGTGTCACAGGGGAAGGATACTGCAAAAATCCCCATTCCCTCCCCACTCCAGGGGAAGGATACTGCAAAATCTCCATTCCCTCCCCACTCCAGGGGAAGGATACTGCAAAATCTCCATTCCCTCCCCACTCCAGGGGAAGGATACTGCAAAAATCCCCATTCCCTCCCCACTCCAGGGGAAGGATACTGCAAAATCTCCATTCCCTCCCCACTCCAGGAGAAGGATACTGCAAAATCCCCATTCCCTACCCACTCCAGGGGAAGGATACTGCAAAATCTCCATTCCCTCCCCACTCCAGGGGAAGGATACTGCAAAATCTCCATTCCCTACCCACTCCAGGGGAAGGATACTGCAAAATCTCCATTCCCTCCCCACTCCAGGGGAAGGATACTGCAAAATCTTCATTCCCTCCCCACTCCAGGGGAAGGATACTGCAAAATAACCATTCCCTCCCCACTCCAGGAGAAGGATACTGCAAAATCCCCATTCCCTACCCACTCCAGGAGAAGGATACTGCAAAATCTCCATTCCCTACCCACTCCAGGAGAAGGATACTGCAAAATCTCCATTCCCTCCCCACTCCAGG
Source organism: Natrix helvetica (assembly GCF_964273705.1). Taxonomy (NCBI): domain Eukaryota; kingdom Metazoa; phylum Chordata; class Lepidosauria; order Squamata; family Natricidae; genus Natrix; species Natrix helvetica. The sequence goes on from NC_138556.1 coordinate 4,807,456, forward strand.
AGAAGGATACTGCAAAATCTCCATTCCCTCCCCACTCCAGGGGAAGGATACTGCAAAATCTCCATTCCCTCCCCACTCCAGGGGAAGGATACTGCAAAATCTCAATTCCCTCCCCACTCCAGGAGAAGGATACTGCAAAATCTCCATTCCCTCCCCACTCCAGGAGAAGGATACTGCAAAATCTCCATTCCCTCCCCACTCCAGGAGAAGGATACTGCAAAATCTCCATTCCTACCCCACTCCAGGAGAAGGATACTGCAAAATCTCCATTCCCTCCCCACTCCAGGAGAAGGATACTGCAAAATCTCCATTCCCTCCCCACTCCAGGGGAAGGATACTGCAAAATCTCCATTCCCTCCCCACTCCAGGGGAAGGATACTGCAAAATCTCAATTCCCTCCCCACTCCAGGAGAAGGATACTGCAAAATCTCCATTCCCTCCCCACTCCAGGAGAAGGATACTGCAAAATCTCCATTCCCTCCCCACTCCAGGAGAAGGATACTGCAAAATCTCCATTCCTACCCCACTCCAGGAGAAGGATACTGCAAAATCTCCATTCCCTCCCCACTCCAGGGGAAGGATACTGCAAAATCTCCATTCCCTACCCACTCCAGGAGAAGGATACTGCAAAATCCCCATACCCTCCCCACTCCAGGGTAAGGATACTGCAAAATCTCCATTCCCTACCCACTCCAGGGGAAGGAGACTGCAAAAATCCCCATTCTCACCCCACTCTGGGGCCAGCCAGAGGTGGTATTTGCCAGTTCTCTGAACTACTCAAAACCTTCCCTACCGGTTCTCTAGAAACTTTCAGAACCTGCTGAATTTCACCCCTGCATGGAAGTCCTTGCTAGTGAGGAGGTCATGCACGTACCTATGAAAGGTAGAGTCATCGCTCGTTATTTGCCACAGTAAAGAGAGAGACAAAGTTATTCTATTGGAAGATGGTTTATCTCTCAGGATTAAACACCGGCCAGCTATAGGAGCAGGGAAAAGGTTTGGGGAACAAGCAGCTTCACACGTTCAGCTCTTGCCCTTGTAGATGGTGATTGACGGTGGTGGCGAGGATGATGAGAACTACAATTTGCCATCAGGGGGATTAATGAAAATTGGTGGCTGTTTGCCCTTCCTCTTTTTTTTAATGGGAAAATTGTTCCGCTCTCTTTCCTCCCCTACATTTTAATCACCTCCCCTGGACCGTTAAGGAAGAGAAGGAGAACACTGCTGTTCCATTAACTAAAATGATGACATCCCCGCTTTTATTTTTAATAGGACGTGACCCCCCCACATTTCCATTGGCCTTTCTAACACGCAACCTTACAGTAAGCAATTTCGGCTTGCTACCATTCTTAGCTTCTGATCGCACATTATGGATCCTCAGGGCTTTGTTGTTGTTGTTGTTTTGTTGTTGTTTTCACCCTCCATGCTTCCTACAAGGAGGATTCCTCTTCATTTTTCAGTAGCAAACAACCCTGGATCAGTAGGGGCACTCTGGAAAGATCGAACTCCAGAAAGCAGACACTTGTTTGCTTCCCTCTAGAACACAGAATAAAAGAGTTGGAAGGGACCTTGGAGGTCTTCTAGTCCAACCCCCTACAGGAAACCTTACACCACTTCAGACAAATGGTTATCCAATCTCTTCTTAAAAGCTTCCAGTGTTGGAGCATTCACAACTTCTGGAGGCAAATTCTGTTCCACTGATTAATTGTTCTAACTGTCAGAAAATTTCTCCTTGGTTGCTTCTCTCCTTGATTAGTTTCCATCCATTGCTTCTTTTCCTGCCCTCATGTGCTTTGGAGAATAGCTTGACTCCCTCTTCTTTGTGGCAACCCCTGAGATATTGGAAGACTGCTATCATGTCTTCCCTGGTCCTTCTTTTCATCAGACTAGACATCCCCAGTTCACTTGAATGTCACTTGAATGCAATCATTGCTTTGCCCTATCAAGGGCCCATCAGGGTTTCAAGCCAGGATTTCTCTAACCCTCCTTAGAGATTCTTGGGTTGGCTTTTAAAAATTCCTTTCATCCTCTCCTTTCCTTCATCATCAATAATAAGGTGATGTCACATACATTTCCAAAGCCCCCCCCCTCCCCCGGCCTTCATTGAGAAGAAAAAAGTATTATTTGGGAAAAGATTCTGAATTCCTTGGCTTTATATAGACTTTTTCTTCCTAAAATACTGAAGCGATGTGTAAAAAAAATAGCTTGGCTTTGATCTGTTCACATAGATCCCACGCACATCGGTGAGCAAATCTGTGCAAGGATTGAAGGCACCATATGGCCTTTTGAAAATTTTGAAGTTTCAGAGCCCTGGATGAGAGCCACAACGGAATGGGAGTGACTGATCTAGATGCCTGGTTCCCATCCTTCTTCCTCCTGCATAAAGAAAAGAAGCAGGCGGCCATTGGAAAAACACACAGACTCTCTTGTATAACCTTAAACATACATCCTTCACCTGGGTTGAATGTTGAGAGATATTTTCCCATAAATCTAATAGAGTCTCCCCCTTACACAGCGAGTCTACCAATAATGATAAAATGTCATATTTATACTTACAATATTTATTAAATTGCTATTTTACATCACAATTCTTTAAAAATATCTCTGATATAGAAGTATGTCTATCAACCAAATCAACTCCATATCTGCATTATGATGATGATGAAATCTTTGGTGAGATTCACAGCCTTTGGGGCTGGTTGGTAGCTCAACAGCTCGAGTCCTAACCAAGGACCCAGGTACCATTAAGGTAACGTCGAAGGATATAAGTTGTTCCAAGTAGGGTGGTTTTTTGTAGAGTCAGAATGTTCAAGTCAGGTAAATTTAGAATTTCCAAATAGCGAATAGGTAGCCCTTTAGGTATTGCTCAAAGGGCTCCAATTACAATCGGGACAACACATGATTTCTTTTTCCACAGTCGCTCAACCTCAATTTGCAAATCCTGGTATTTTGTGATGATGATGATGATTATATACATTAAATATGAAACTCAGCCAACTGAACATTCAAAAATGCATCACAAATACCAGTGACTGGTGCTAATGGTTGATACGGTTTGCTGCCAGAGTCCTAGGTATCAACCAAGGACCTTCTTAAAATATAAGATGTTCCGAGTAGTGCAATTTTTTGCAGTTCCGCTGGTGTTATTGCAGGAAGCTGCAATTTGTGGATGTATCTTGTAAAATTCTTGGACATGGTGCCAAGTGCCCCGATGACAATGGGTATCACTGTTACATGCTTCATCCATGTACCATGTAGTTTCGATGGCCAGGTTGCGATATTTCATGATTTTTTCTAGTTCTTTTTCTTCAACTCTGGCATCTCCAGGAACAGCGATATCAATAAACTGCACACTTCGGCCCTCTACAACTGTGATATCTGGTGTGTTGTGCTCTAAATGACGATCCGTCTGTATTCGAAAGTCCCACAAGGTCGCATTTTCGACAACTTTTTCCACTTTGTGCTCCCATGACTTTTCAGATACAGGTAAGTTGTATTATTTTACATATTGCCCAGTGGATTAGTTTAGCAATGCAGTTATGTCTAGCTTTGTAATCAGTTTGCCCGATTTTGCTGCATTCACATATTAAATGTGAAACAGTTTCAACTTTGTCGTTGCAAAGTCGATAGTTGGATTGTTGGTGGTTCTTTGTATTTGTCATTGTCATTGTTATTGTTTTGTAATTTTTTTCCTTGTTTTTTTGTTCTGTAGGTGATTTTTTGTTCTAGTTTTTATTTTATCTTTGAAGTAAATAAAAATTATTATGTATATAAAAAGGAAAACTCTCTCTCTCTCTCTCTCTCCCCCCCTCTCTCTTTCTCCTTCTCTTTTGTGGTCTTTATGAAAATTCTGCTGTCAATTCCAAATTCTGGCTCTGATATTGTTTTGAAGATATAATTCTTGCATGTAGTGGCATGGAAAGTCCCACCTGACAAAGCTTGGTTAATTTCATTTCTAGGTAAAGAACAAAATCAGTCTGGCTTGTTTTTGCATAAACTGGGTCAACCTTCCTTGCAGAGAAGCGCCCTCTGGTGTTCATTTAGCATCATTGCATGCTGCCCACACCAAATGCTGATTGATTTCATCAAAACAGAACCCCAGAAAAATATTACACTTCCTTCCTTCTTGCTTTCACTAAATGTTTATTCCCTTTCCTGGGAAAGATTGAACCATAATTTGTGGTGGAACAGCTGTCTTGTATGTGGCATGGCCCAAATTCAATTGTTGGCATTTTTATGAAAAAATAGCTGGCAATAATTGTGCATTGGTTTTCTCAATCGTGGTGGCTTTAAGATGTCTGGATTAAAATCCCATGATTGCCCAGCCAGCATGAACTCTGGGAGTTGAAATCTAGACATCTTAAAATTGCCAAGGTTGGGAAACATTGCTGTAGATAATTGCTGGGATCACAGGGCCCAAGTTTCTGGAAATAGAATCATAGAATTGGAAGGGACCTGGGAGGCCTTCTAGTCCAACCCCCTCTCCAAGGCAGCCTAATTCTTATTCCATCTCAGATAGCAATAGCACTTAGACCATGAAAGTACCATTTCACAGTGCTTTACAGCCCTCTCTAAGCAGTTTACAGAGTCAGCCTCTTGCCCCCAACAATCTGGGTCCTCATTTTACCAACCTCGGAAGGAGGGAAGGCTGAGTCAACCTTGAGCTGGTCAGGATCAAACTGTTGGCAGTTGGTAGAATTGCTTGCAATGCTGAATTCTAGCCACTGTGCCACTATGGCAATAGAAGAATAGAATAGAATAGGAATAGCACTTAGACTTATATAATGCTTCACAGTGCTTTACAGCCCTCTCTAAGCGGTTTACAGAGTCAGCACATTGCCCCCAACAATCTGGGTCCTCATTTCACCCATCTCAGAAGGAGGGAAGGCTGAGTCAACCTTGAGCCTGGTGCAGTGGTGGGTTCCTACCACTTTGGACTGGCCTGCCACGCCCCAGAACTGGTTCTCCTATGGTGCAGCCACCTTGATTTGCACCTTTGTCTCTCCACCTCTCTCTCTCTCTCTCTCTCTCTCTCTCTCTCTCTCTCTCTCTCTCGCACATACTATCTGTCTACCTCTCTGTCTCTATTTCTCTCTCTATCTAATATTTGCCAACTGTAACCTCTAATTAAAGATCTCACATAGAACCCCACAGATCTGCAATCTTTGCATCTCAAATAAACAGGACAAGGAAGGATGGTGCTCTCTGTTCAGTTTTGGGCATTTACTGCTGGCCAGAAGAGACCTTCTCTGTCTGCCAGACCAACGAGTTGCTTAATTAAACAGTATATATGTTCCTAGAACATTTCCCAGCGCTTTCTCATCCCAACAAATGCTTTGGCAAGAAACAGCATATGCCTGAAAAGTACATTACGTCCTGGAAGAACGCGAAGAGTGCTGATCCCTATGTCGTCAACGCTGCAACAGTTGGGCAGCTTTCAGTTGCGAAGCCAGAGTGTGAACGTGGTCTGCTTAATGAGTTACTACAACCTGTTTTCTTTCAGGACCACCTGCTGGTCAACAAATGGGAAGTCGGCTTAATGCGAATACGAAGGTTCATCTTTCAAGGCAAACAGGATTCCACCTGAGAATCTGCCATGATTGAGATTAGCTTTTGGGGCAAAAGGTGCCGGCCTCTTTTTAACATCTCAGTTTCTCTTTCTTGAGTGGTAGAGGATTGGCTTGAGGAAGGAAAGCTGTCAGTTGCAAACGTGCTTCGTTTGGTTTTGTACTGATTTCATTTGATATGGGGGCTAAACCGTACCATAAACTGTGGGAATTGCGGGAATCGGGAATGTCTAATCAAGAAGGGCTAGAAGTGATTTCGAAAGCAGTCTTCCAATATTTGAGGGGCTGTCAGAAAAGGGAAGGGTGTATGGGTGTTTCTACCGATTCTGGACTAAGCTGGCTGAGACGGAAGCTCACTGAACCAAATGGACTCTCTGGCTGAATTTTTGAGATATTATTCTGGGGATTTCAGCTTCCCCCCAAAATGTTGGAAGACTGCTTAAAAGGATTGCTGAAAAGTTAGGGAAGTGGAAGCTAAACCACGCGATGAACTGTTGCAGAAATGGGGTATGTCTAGTCTAGTGAAAAGAAGAACTAGGGGTGACATGATAGCAATGTCATTTGAGGGACTGGTACAAAGAAGGGGGAGGTGTCAACCTATTTTTCAAAGCACCTGAAGGCAGGGCAAGAACCAATGATTGAAAGCTAATCAAGGAGAAAAGCAATCTAGAACTAAGGAGGAAATTCCCTACGTTGAGAACAATCAATTCTTGGAAGAGCTTGCCTTCAGAATTGTGGATGCTCCATCACTGGAGGCTTTGAAGAAGATACTGGAGAGCCATTTGTCTGGAATGGGATAGGGTCTCCTGCTTGAGCAGGAGGCTGGACTAGAAAACCTCCAAGGTCCCTTCCAACTCTGTTTTTCTGCTGTCTGCTCCTAATGTAGAGATGTTATGATTTTCCCTCTGCAAAGAGAAATCTGCCCTTTGTAGAGTAATATCTTTAAGGGATGCAGTGGCTCAGTGACTAAGACGCTGAGCTTGTCAATCAGAAAGGTCTACAGTTTGGCGGTTCGAATCCCTAGCGCCACGTAACGGAGTGAGCTCCCGTTACTTGTCCCAGCTTCACCAACCTAGCACTTCGAAAGCACATAAAAAATGCCAGTAGAAAAATAGTGAGAAGGTGAGAAGGTACCTTTGGTGAGAAGGTAACAATGTTCTGTGCACCTTTGGCGTTTAGTCATGCTGGCCACATGACCATGGAGATGTCTTTGGACAGTGCTGGCTCCGGCTTTGAAACTGAGATGAACACCGCCCCCTAAAGTCGGGAACGACTAGCATATATGTGCGAGGGGAACCTTTACCTTTACCTTAGAGTAGTGTCTGTAGTCCTTCTGACATGGAAATTGCTTCTTCTTTAGATATCTTAAGTGTTAAAGCTTTTAGGGCTTTAAATATAACAAGCAGCCTGGTGTTTGCCCATCAATGAATTAGTAACCAGGGTAACAATTTATGAAGTAAGATCAGTTTGGTCGTAACTTTCTCAATAGTATTTTACTCCAGGGGTCTTTTACAGATTGTATCACTAAGCTTATTGATCTTTGGCAGAACCTGCCCCACATCATTTTATTTAAATAAATATTTAAAGAATTTAACAATTCTATTAACATAAACAAAAGAAAAAAAGGTTTGAATTTCTAGGAGGGAAGTCCAAATAAAATAAATAAACAAATGTATTCCTTCCTCCCCCCCCAGATGTCTTAAAAATGTCTATGGGATTCCAATTCCCAGAATGGCTAACCATGATTAAATTTAGCCATTCTGGGAGTTGTTGTCCCAACACACGCAAAGGACAGGAGATAAGGGGTTAGAAAACAAACAAACAGACAAACGAATGATTGAATGGGGTGGACCTCAAACAATTGTTTTTTTCTTACTAGTTTAACGTTGTTACTATTTACCTGAAGTAATTCTGAAGATGGATCTTCCAAGCATCATGTTAAGCAAGAAACAGAGAGGAAGGGAAAGAGGAGAAGGAAGGAAGGAAGGGAAAGAAAGAAAGAAGGAAAAAAAAAGACATATCAATAAATGTAAAGCAGCCAGGAGAATCCAAGAACACACAGGAAGGACACAAGAGAAAGACTATTGAGATGGGTGGCAAAGAAACCAACCAAATAAATAAATGGTATCAGAGAAAGCATATTTTTATTGCTTTATTAAATTTATATGTCACTCATCTCACCCTCCAACCATCCTTTCTGTTGATCAGAAAAAAGAGAAAATCAGGGGTTTGGAAGGAATGAACACCGAGGCCTTAGCTGCAGAGATAATTGTTACGAGGAATTTCTACTTAGTGGAAGAGCACCATGTTCCTTTAGAGCAGTGCTTCTCAATTATTTTCTGTCATGCCCCCCCTAGGAAGAAGAAAACATTTCGCGCCCCCCGCGCAACTGTAAATAGTATCATTTGTCTATAAAATTGTTATAAGTACACCTCTGCATAACACTGTATCCTTATTAACGTATAAGAGAATAAAAAAAGAAAGAAATGTGGATCAATTTACAACAAAGAATAGCTTTATTAACTGTAGCAGAAAAGATTTAAAGGAGCACAGGATTTAAAGGAACACAATATTAAAAAAAACTTTAACCTGCAAAACAAAAATATATAAAATAATTTGAGCTGAGCCCCCCTTTACGGAGCCTCGAGCCCCCCCTGGGGGGCCCGCCCCACTATTTGAGAAGCACTGCTTTAGAGTTACTAGAGTTACTTTAGAGGAAAGGAGAGAATAAAGGAGGGATGGAAGAGATAGAAAAAGAAAGAGGAAAGGAAGGAAGGCAAGAAAGAGAGCAGGAATAAAGGAGGGAGGGAAGAGAAAGAAAGTACTTTAGGTTTATTACACGCTACTTATATGCAAGAAACTGATCTCCTAATGGTGAATTGGCACTAGATAAGAGTGCATATTAAGAGTGATGGGGGGGGGGGCAGCTGGACTTAGGTCTCTTGTGGAAGTGAAGAGACTCCAAACATATGACACATTTAACCCCACCTCCAGTTCTCCACCTGGTTGTCTCCTACAATCTGAATCTCTTTCTGGCAAGATCTGTGTTGCCAATCCCCTCCCCCCCCGCCCTCCTACTGCTTCTACAGGTGCACATTCCATCACGCTACTTGCTCTAGACATCCCATAATGATTTTGCCACACCCTCCAAAGAAGAAAAACAACATCATAAGATATAAATGTCAGGGATCCAAGTAACACCCCCAGTCAAGTTGAAGTTCCTCAAAGTTCTATTTTATTAGAGATCCCATATTGGCACATCTGGGAAAACCCGACTCTGAAAGCTTCCAGGTTTTTCCCACCCAAGTGAAAGTCCAAGTCCCTGCCCAGCACCCGCACGTCCATCCCATGGCCCAATCCATCCATTGTCCCAACTGGAGATACCTCCCAGTCACACCACTCCAGGTGTAGTCTGAACGTCCTTGACTCCCAGAGAAAAGAATGTTGTTAGGCTAAATACTTCTACAACTCCATGCAACCCCCCCTCCCACTTTCCCATGGCACTAAATGTGGCAGCTCTGAAGATCCAAAGAAAAAGATGGCCTCCGAGGCTGACAATAAGCTATCGTGGAGACAAAGTCACCCAGACATTGAGCAAGACGTTGTTGGTGTTTGAAGGGTTGCTTGCAACTCAAAGTGGTGCATGGTTTTTGCCCTGCATTATGAATGCTGAACAGTGGCAATAATGCCCACTGGGTGCATCTAACAACTGGAATCTTGTTAAACTCCCGTCTGTCTCCCAGGCATTTGTTCGCTGACAAAACCACAATCGTGTTTCTCTGCATTGCAATCACAGCCAAACTCCATTAACAGCTCCTGCTAATTACCAACTTCTAAGAGAATTCTTAGGTTTGGAGGCAATATCCTCCCCTCCCCAAAAACGTTGCTCTCTTTCTAGATGAAAAAGTCCCCCCTTTTCCAAGGAATGCAGTTTTGGCTGCAGTGAAGTCCTTTAGAACAGAAAGCTACTCCCTCTGGATTTCCAGTGTACCCTTTGTGTGTGTGTGGGGGGGACAAACATCTTTTAAACTTTAATCATACAAGGAGAATGCATTTGTTTGTTTCAGTTTCCTTATGCTGCTGTGTGTTGCCCAGGAGGGCCTAATTAACTCGGCACAGTGGCTTGTATCATATAATCTTCTTGTCTAATTTTTTTTTAAAAAAAGAAAATGTAAGTAGGATAACTCGAAGCACAGATTGTGGGCCTGGAGCCATCTGAAGATCAACAGTTAGCTTTCGGTGATCCCATCTCCCTGGTGAAACGGGTTTTTCCTTCCAAGAACTCCGAATGAAGAAGCAGGAGAGGCCACCCAGAGGATGGCTATAGAATACTCTCACTGAATAATAACCCTGGAAAGAGTGCAGAGAAGAGTAACAAAGGGAAGAATAATAGGATAGGATAGGATAGGATAGGATAGGATAGAATAGAAATAGAAATAGAATAGAATAAACAGAAAATAGAATAGAACAGAAAAAACAAAAAAATAGAATAGAACTAAGGAGAAATTTCCTGACAGTTAGAACAATTAACCAGTGGAACTACTTGCCTCCAGAAGTTGTGAATGCTCCAACACTGGAAGTTTTTAAGAAGAGATTGGATAACCATTTGTCTGAAGTGGTGTAAGGTTTCTGTAGGGGGTTGGACTAGAAGACCTCCAAGGTCCCTTCCAACTCTTTTATTCTGTGTTCTAGAGGGAAGCAAACAAGTGTCTGCTTTCTGGAGTTCGATCTTTTCAGAGTGCCCCTACTGATTAAAAATGAAGTTTTAAAGACGATGTTGGATAACCATTTGTCTGAAGTGGTGTAGAGTTTTTTGCCTAAACAGGGGGTTGGATTAGAAGACCTCCAAGGTCCCTTCCAACTCTGTTATTCTCTTCTGTTCTATTTTCTGTTTATTTTATTCTGTTTCTATTTCTATTCTATTCTATTTTCTGTTGATTCTATTCTATTCTATGTTACTTCTCTCCTTCTTTCCAAAGCATACGATGAATGATTGAGAGGACTAAGTTTGTCTCAAGCCGGAGACCCAGGACCATGTCAGACAAATGCTTCCAAGTGATGGAGCACTCACAACTTCTGGTGGCAAGCTGTTCTACTAGTTAATTGTTCTCACTGTCAGGACCCTTCTCCTTAGGTCTAGGTTGGATTTCTCCTTCATAAGTTTCCACCAGTTACTTCTTGTTCTACCTTCAGGTGCTTTCTAGAGTAGCTTGGTCCCCTCTTCTTTGTGACAACCTCTCAAATATTGCATGGCTGCTATCATAATACATAATACAATAGTAGAGTTGGAAGGGACCTTGGAGGTCTTCTAGTCCAACCCCCTGCCTAGGCAGGAAACCCTATACCATTTCAGACAATTGGCTATCCAACATCTTCTTAAAGACTTCCAGTGTTGGAGCATTTACAACTTCTGGAGGCAAATTTTGTTCCACTGATTAACTGTTCTAACTGTTAGGAAATTCCTCCTCAGTTCTAAGCTGCTTCTCTCCTTGATTAGTTTCCACCCATTGCTTCTTGTTCTACCCTCAGGTGCCTTGGAGAACAGTTTGACTCCCTGTTCTTTGTGGCAGCCCCTGAGATATTGGAACACTGCTATCATGTCTCCCCTAGTCCTTCTTTCTCTATCATGCCACCCTTGGTCCTCCTCTTTGTTAGACTGGACAAACCCAGTTCCCGCAACATTTCATAAGGCATTTTGGCTCTAGACAAATTCATGCAAAGTTCCCTTCAACAAAGTGTGGCTAAAACTTGGAGTTTCAGGAAGAAGAAACCGAGCAAGGGACATTGAATTTCTATTGGCGTCACTAATATTTTTATATTCGCCTTTTTCTTCTTCTTCAAAAGTCAATATATAGCAGCCACAAGCAACAATAATCACAGAGAAAGGCATAAAGCCAATGGAACTGCTTTTAAAAACCGACTCTTGATTTCCAAACAGCTAATGCGTCAATAGCATCAGTGCCATGTCATTTAAGAGGGAGGCTGTTAAGACCAGCCTCTAATGCATCCAGTGAGTACAAATAATTGGCAACTGTATAATGGCTATTTCCATTTTTCCTCTTCCTCTGAATCAAAAAAATTAACTGGAGAAGTGCCAAAGCAGAAGGACGGCTGGTATATCTACCTAATGCTTTAAAAAAGTTAGCTTCCTCCAGCTACGTTAGTCTATAGCTGAAGAATCCTTTCGCTGCAAGAGACATGGTGGAACAGCAGAGGAAGATGGGCTCTGCGGTGCGACACAACCAGTGTGTATTTGATTAGCAGTGCCTTACATTACGAAGAGAGGAGCTATTCCGCGTAACTCTGAGATAGAACTTTTGGCAGTTTGGGGGGGTAGCAAAGTCTTTCCCCTCTCCCTGAAACGGGCGATGTTGCGTAAAATTGTGACAATTGGGTGAAATCTCTGAACGAAATCAGGAGACTCGGACTGCGAGATCAAGAAATAGCTTTATTTGGCCAAATGGCTCAGACGGTGTAAACCCACAATTGAGCGGGGTTCTTAGGGAGAAGCTTGTTCTTATAGCTTCCTCAAAACAGCTAACACGGAAATGTGCTCCATCATTTCTATTGGCTAAATTCCTTACTTCTAGGCAGAAAAAGCATACAGGAAACACTAGTTTCATTCTGACATGTGTGGTTACAAGCAGGTGTTGTGGTTTGACATTTAATATTTCCCGAGTTCAAGTTTCCTGTGTTCAACCTTCCTGTCCCAAAGATGTTTTTTTTGTAAAGCGCAAAGATAAAAATGACTACTAAAGATCATCTAGTCTGACCCCGAACCATCTCCCTTTACGTCCAAATCTCCCTTTACGTCCTGCCTTAAATCTTGTAGTTTGCAGAATGTCTACCTCACACCAGGAAGGGTTCCAATGGATTTTACCTGCTTAAACAGATCCACAATTGGAGGTCTGCATCAGAAGTGGATCCAGCCAGTTTGGAGCAGTTTGGGCGAGCTGGTGGTGGTAACTTGCATGGGCCTGCAAGTTGGTGGGCCTGCGTGATGTGACCGCGGTCACATGGGGCGACCCAGTGGGAAACATATGTGAAACCCATCTCTGGTCTGCATCCCCCCCAAAAAGTTTTGAGATTGTTCCTGGAGATGTTCAGATAATTTTTTGAATGCAAGAAAAGGTGAACAGAAAATATAGAATATAAATATAAAATACAGAATATAAATAAGAAAATATAAAACTGGAGGGTTATATTAACTCCATTTTATTTTCAGTAACTGGAAAGGCATTCGAATCTTAATTAGTTTATAGCCTGGCTCCACCCTTCATTACATTTTGGAGTAAAGCTACTTGGTAGATGGTTTGAGGCCAAATGTGGATCTTAGCCTGGAAAACACTATGCAGTTTTTTGTTACTATTTCTCCCGTTCTTTTCTTGCTTGCAGTCTTCCATATAATCTTTAAGAGTCTGCAAAGCTTTGATGAGGCTTTTCAGCTTAACAAAGCTTTAATTGGAGCTTTGTAACTCTGAAATCCTGCTGATTTAATGCAACTGTTCAGAATGTGCTTTAGCCTCCCTTCTTCTTTGTTGCTCTTCTCTGCACTCTTTCTAGGGTCTCGATGTTTATTTTGTATCATGGTATGTATCCCGTATGTTGTACTCCAAGTATGGTCTCTCCAGTGCAGTATAAAGTGGTACTAGTAAAGTAGAATAAAATATGGATTAAAATATAAGAATGAAGACGTGGCATAAAAGGGACAGTTAGAAGCTTGCTTAAAGGGACAGGGAAATGTCATCAGCCTTCAACCACAACATGTTCCAGCAAATGTCCCTATGTCAAAAGTCCAAACCACAAGGTTCAAATAAAGTTCGTTAATGGCACGTAGTCCATACCTGTAACAAAAGGAGAAGTAAGACCCCCATCTCCTTATAAGGCTTCTCCCCCAAAATAACCAATAAGAAATGAGTTTCCGTGTTACGCTGCCTTTGAGAATGTATAAGAACGTGTGCTTCGATAATGAAGGTTGTTCAGAATTTGCAATGTTAGCCATGTGCTAGCTTTCTGAACCTGGCAGCCAAATAAACTTTTCCTGTATCCTGAGAAGTCTAAAGCTTGTCATTTTCTGCAACACTAGCACGTCATGTGATAGCAATAACAAGAACACTTAAACATATATATGACTTTATAATGCTTTATAGCCCTCTCTAAGCAATTTATAGAGTCAGCATCTTCCCCCCAACAACCTGGATCTTCATTTTACTGGCCTCGGAAGAACGGAAGGCTGAGTCAACCTTGAGCCAGTCAGGATCGAACTCCTGGCAGTGGGCAGAGTCAGCCTGCAATACTGCATTGCGTCCACTGCTCCACTCAGGTAGACAGAGAGACAGACAGAGAGACAGACAGCACTAGTGCTTTGATTTATATAGCAATAGCACTTAGACAGCCCTCTCTAAGTGATTTATAGAGTCAGCACATTGCTCCTAAAAATCTGGGGACAACGGTAAAATCAGCTCTGCCCTCCAGATAGCAGCAATAGCACTTAGACTTATATACCACTTCACAGTGCTTTACAGCCCTCTCTAAGTGGCTTACAGAGTCAGCCTCTTGTCCCCAACAATCTGGGTCCTCATTTTACCCACCTCGGAAGGATGGAAGGCTGAGCCAGTCAGGATCGAACTCCTGGCAGTAGGCAGAGTCAGCCTGCAATACTGCTTTCCAATTACTGTGCCACCACAGTTCCTACTTGATCTTGATACTATCCCTCTGTTGATGCAGCCTAAGACTTTATTGTTTGACATTTTACAGCTCCTGAGCTTGAGCAACACTGATGTGAAATGCTCACGGAGATGGAGAAATTTACATCTCGTCTCTCAATCGGTATTCTTTTGATTCCCTCTTATCTTTCGACTACAGAATGAACGAAGTTACTTTGCTTGAGGAAAAGCAACAAGAATCATTGTCATCTTTTAACGACCCCATAAACCCTTGCGAGGTGTGTGTGAAATCTGGGCAACTGAATGGAGTTGTTTTTACTGGCCAGATGCCCTTCCTGTTGCCAATGCAGAGTTATATTCAGCAGATATGTTCTCATTGTGCCCAGAGCGAGAAATATATCTGCCTCTACCTAGGATTGAACTCATATACTCATGATTGTGAGGCGAGAGCTCCCCCTCTAGGCCACTGCACCACTCAGGAAAAGCCACGAGAATAAATTTCTGAATCTCAAATCACTTATGGAAATCCACCTTCCTCCTTGCTGTTTAGCGATGTCCTTTTTCTTTTTCACTTCATTCCTTTCCTTTCATTCCTATCAAAATGTGGAATTGCTGATTTGGATCTAGTTCTGTTTTTAAGCCATCTAATGCACTAGTAAAGTGATTGTGCAAATCATCTGAATATTCCTAATTATACATTTCCTCCCTCTGCCAGTTGCCGGTATCAGTATTCGCCGGAGACTCTCTATCCTTTCTTTTCTTTTTTTCCCGAGGCAAAGGAATAAATTATCTGGGAGTGAAAAGTGAAGCATACGGAGGCACCAGCTTTCCTGCGATTTGGATTCCATGCTTATGCAAGGATGCGCGCTTCCTTCAGAAGCCGTTTCCCACTGATGCTGACACATGAAATGTCCCTTGGCGATCCATCCATCAAACGGCAACATGCGACAGAGGGAAATTAGATTATTCCTGCTACAATGGAGAAGCAGGGGAGAGGAAGGAGAGGAATCAAGAATGAAGGGAGAACATCAGAGCAGAGTAAAATCCCAGCTATCTGGGCAAGATGTTCAGCTTGAAGGCCCTTGCGTCTGTCTAGCCCTGTTGTTGTAAAAAATGGGACTCTGGAGAGTTACAGCGATGGCTTTTTTGGTCTCTAATGTTCTTCCAGTCAGTATATTACAGAAGCGGGTATGAACTTTCGAGCTGGAGGAGCGTCAGGCTCCAAGAGCCAAGAAAGACACGTCTGAGCACTTTGCTTTATTGTGTCTCACCTACAAACAGAAATCTCACCAAACCACAGCGATTACCTACATCGCTGGAGACAACTGAATAACAGTGTTGGAAGGGACCTCGGAGGTCTTCTAGTCCAACCCGCTGCTCAAGCAGGAAAACCAGTGGTGAAATCTACATTTTTTTTGCCACAGGTTTTGTAGGCGTGGCTTGGTGGGGGTTGTCATGTGACCTGGTGGGCATGGCCAACTTTCCCCCACTTTTTAAAGAATTTTTTTCCCCTGCAGGTTCGGGTGAATAGGTAGGGAAAATGCTTTAAAAAGTGAAATAAAGAGGGTCTGACGATCGCGCGGCTCACAGCTGATCCATGCAGTCGTCAGAATCTGTCAGCCTCTGCTTCGCTTACTTGCTATCGGCTGCCATAGAAACGGGGAGGGTGGGGGCATGGTATTTGGGATGGGAATAAAGGGTACAGGAGGTGATATGGAAAAGGGAGTTTTCTTCTCACCATCTTCTGTGCAGGCTGGTGGCCGGTGATTGGACCTGGTCAAGGCTAACCGTCCTGCCTAGGCATGATGATGCCTTTTGGAGATGCAATCCACATGACACCTAAGGGAGTTGCAGATTGGACACTGGGGTGGGGTCGTTGGAGGGGGGGGGATGGATTATCATTTGATATGTACGTGTTCGCGCCTTTCTGGCTCAGATCTTGCTTTACTTTCGTTGCTATCTTTTCATAACCAGCAAAAGTATTTTAATTCCAACAACCATGGAGTTGGGCATTTTCTTTGTGATTTTCTTGGTTATTGATGGAGGAACACCTGACAGAACCTTCCCCCCCCCTTTTTAAAGCATTTTTTTTACTATCGGTTCCGGCAAATAGGTAGTAAAAAAAGCTTTAAAAAGTGGGAAAAAAATGGTTCAGATGATCGCGCTGCACAGCTGAGTGTCATGGAACCTTTTCTTAAACACTTTTTAAAACTTTTTTTAATTATTGCTTTGGGGCAACCTTAACATTTTTTGCTAGCGAACTGGTCAAAACCGGTAGCATTTCACCCCTGAGGAAAACTCATACCAGCGGTTCCCAAACTTTATAGTTTAGTGGCTGGGCAGAGGAGGAGGAGGAGCCATGTTGCGATGTCACACCGTGCGGTCTCGACACTCCAAGGCCGCAGTTGACGCTTTTATAACTGGACGGTCCAGCTGGACTTAAACCATCCCGTAGAGACGGTGACCAGGAAGACAAAGCCTTGCTGGTCTCAGGGACATTGCAAAGTCCCTGATTGACCTAAGGGAAGGTCTTCAAGCCGGCGGTAAACAGGCAGCCCCCAGGCGGATGAAGTCGGGACGCTCTGGAAGGAAGGGAAAAAGAGAAAGTAAGTCCATCTGGTGAGACTTTTTTACTATTTTGGAAAAACTGTCCAAAGAAACCTTAAAAAAAAAACCGGTAGCATTTCACCCTTGAGGAAAATTCATACCAGCGGTTCCCAAACTTTACAGTTTAGTGGCTGGGCAGAGGGGGAGAGAGAGGATCTGGCCCACACACATGTGCCAGCCAGCCACTGACACGGCCTGGTTATGAATGGGCCACACTTGGAATACTGTGTCCAATTTTTGTCCACCAAGATACAAAACCCAATGTCTGGAAAGAGTGCAGAGAAGAGCAACAAAAACGATAAGGGATCTGGAGGCTGATGAACATTTGTGGGAACTAAGTATGTCTAATGAAGAGAAGGACTGGGAGGGGACATGATAACAGTTTTCCCGTATTGAGGGGCAGTCACAAAGAAGAAGCAATATGTCAATTCTCTGAAACACCTGTGGAAGATCATTAAAGAGAGATCCAACGTAGGACTAAGGAGAAATTTCTTGTCAGGGAGAACAATTAATAAATGGAATGGCCTACCTCCTGAAGTTGGGAGTGCTTCATCACTGGAGGTTTCCAAGAAGAGATTGGATTTTCCAGAATGGTATATGGTCTCCTTTTTGAGTAGGGGATTGGATTAAAAGACTTCCAAACTCCTTTCCAACCCTATTATTCTAGGTTGTATGTTTTTAATGTTGGCCATTCATGAAAAATTGGTCGTTCTCTGTGCCACGAAGTACCATATTGCAAGGAGAACGCAATCCACTTTTGCGCCAACAAATTCTCTTATCACAACCAGAATATCAGTTTAAATAATCTAAATGTGAGGGTTCCGAGTAACAGAGACGCCTCTGAGGCTTGAGTTTCCTCAAAGTTCCATTTAATAAGAGGTGTCCTATTGGCGCATCTGGGAAACCCCAAATCTGAAAGCTTCCAGGTTTTCCCCACCCAAACAAAAGTTCAAGTCCCTTCCCAGCACCCAAATGTCCATCATATGGTCCATTCAGGCACCGTCCCAACTGGAGATGCCTCCCAGTCACCCCACTCCAGGTGCAGGGCAAGGCGTCCTTGACTCTCTGAGAAAGGAATGTTATTTTGACTATATCTTCACACTCCATATAATCCCCCCTCCCAATTTCCCACAGTATTTGGCAGGCCTGAAGGCCCAATGCAAAAGATGGCTTCCAGGTCTGACAGGCCGCCCCCTTCATCAGAAGATTGTGTCCTGTAAAGAGATTAACACGGAGATCAAAATCCTAACCACCTCTCCCCCCTCCCCCCAGGTGCACCCTTTGGCTTATCAGGGTATTTATTATGGAATTGTTTGACTAGCCCTATCCCTATCCCTATCCCTATCCCTAGTTGTAGCCCTAGCCCTAGCCCTAATCCTAACTTTTCACCCAGGTAGCTTCAGATAAAGGGTACTGTTTCCAATGAAGTAAATATTGTAAGCGAGCTCTATACAACCTAGAGTCTAAAATCTTTTTTACTTCATAATGGGTTTCCCCTTGTACTACTATAGGTTTGGGAGGTGGCTGGGTCTTATTTTGGGATTGTTTCTTTTCCCCCTCTAAAATAAACAAAAGTGCATCTGGCAAGAGCTGTCCTGGAAATCTCTGGGTAAGCAGCAGATGACATATAATGCTGCCAATACCACAAAGTCTTAATTGTGTTTCTTGACTCTTGCCTGGATAATTCCAGTTTTCAGTTGCACAGCATTGACCGCACAAGCCCTCTCCTCTCCAATTAGTCCCTTGTTGTTTTTGTTTCATTAAAGGGAAGCTTGGCCACAACATTTTTCAAAATCACACTCAGGGTAGAGCTGCACATGACAAGAGAGGCATCTCCGTGTCAAAGTTTTCAAGGTTGACAACTATTTAAGCATGGTTTCACAGGCACTCTCAATGCTGGTTTGTGTTGTGATGCACAGATTCCTTTCAACCACCATTCTTTTGTTTCGCCCTTATCAATGCAGAGTCATAAAACCGAGGTATATAAAAAGGAAGGGAAAGAAATGTTATTCCTTAGGAAAATGTCCTAAATCAAAATTGTGGTCCAGTCAGCAAATGTCAGAGTTCCAAGTAATAAATCCATTGTAAGCAAAGACTCCAAGGCAATTGAATTCCTCAAAGATTATTTTTATTGGAAATATCATATTGGCACATATCTGGTGAAAACCGACTCTGAAAACTCCCACGGTTTTCACCTTATTAACACTGAAAGAAAATATATACAAAATGTTTTATCGTTGGCACCTATCACCAACAAGATTGGCTAAAATATACCCAAATTTGAAACCGACCTGCGGGAAATGTAAAAAAGAACAAGGGACCTTCCATCATATGTGGTGGTCTTGCCCGGAATCACAAAAATATTGGAAAAAAATTTGGAAATGGGTGCAAGAAATCACGAGAGAACAAATAAAATATAAACCCGAAACCTTCTTGCTGGGAATAATCAAAGGGAAATATACAAAAAAAAAAAGCAAATATTTACTAACACATCTTCTAACTACAGCTAGAATTGCTTTCGCTCAATACTGGAAACAAACTACTACACCCCCCCCCCCGGACGAATTACTGATTAAAAAAAACACTGGACTGCGCAGAGATGGACAAATTAATTCTAAAATTAAAAGATAAAGAGGAATCGGAATATTATGAAATCTGGAATAATTGGTATGAATGGTTAGAAAACAAGAAAAATAATTAAGCCAAAAACAATATATATAAATACGTATAGAACTGTGTATAAAAGTATGTAAATATAGAAGCGGAATATTATAAACATGTATAGATAAGATGATATAATAAGGTACAAATGTTAACATAATGACTGTAATATATGGTGAAAAGAGAAAAACATGTATAGATAAGACGATATGACAATGTACAAAATGTTGACATAACGATTGTAACATATGATGAAAAGAGAAAAACAATAAAATAAATTACTAGGAAAAAAAAAAGTAAAAGATTTTCTACTTTCTCAAAACAATCAGTAACATGGTCCAATCGCGGTGCAGTCCGGCAACCGGATGGCATCACTCCACCTTCTTCCGACCAGATGTGAGAATGTCCTTGGTTCCCAAGAGAAAGTATTTTGTTTTGGCTAAAAAAAAAAAATCCTCTATCTTAAATCCTCCCTCCCTGACTCTCAGCTCCAGTGTGGCAACACTAAAGTGGACAAAATGGCTTTGGTCAGGCCAGCTTCAGAGTTGACACAACAGTCTCCAAAGACATCTAATGGGCAGGAGTGAAGCTAGGGAAATAATTCACAGCTGGGAAAATATTTGGACAAATGCCCAGCTTAAAACTCACTATTGTTATCTTGTGAGCATATGTAGGTAAGAGCACAAAATAGAACAAAACAAAACAAAAAGAAAATCCAGCAAGGAGTAAAAGTGGTGGAGATGTTTAGTTAGAACTCTATTCATTGAACCTGCATCAGGATGTTGCAATATAATTGCAATGATTTTATGCACAACATAAAAGCTCATCTGCCTGGAATCCACACAGTATATTGGACATTAACACAATTGAGCTGGTCCAGAGATATTTCACGAGAAGAATCCTCCACTCCTGTGCTCACAACAGAATCCCTTATGCCACCAGGCTCCAAATTTTGGGCTTGGACAATCTGGAACTAGGTCGCCTGTGGTATGATCTAAGCATAGTACACAAAATTGTCTGCTACAACATCCTACCTGTCAACGACTACTTCAGCTTCAACCTCAATAATACACGGGCGAACAATCGACACAAATTCAAGGTAAACCGCTCCAAATTCGATTGCAGAAAATACGACTTCAGCAACAGTGGTCAACGCCTGGAATGCTCTACCTGACTCCATTGTTACAGCCCCAAACCCTCACAGCTTCAACCTCAAACTGTCTACCGTGGACCTTGCCCCATTTCTAAGAGGTCTGTAAAGGGGGTGTGCATAAGCGCATCAGTGTGCCTACCGTCCCTGTCCTACTGTCCCCATTTATTTGTACTCATTTCCTTTGTTTATGTCCACGCTTATACTTACACCTGCTATCTTGTACATGTTTGACAAACTAAATAAATACATAAAAATAGAATAAAATGACCGTCAAAATAAAATAACAACCAATCAACGAATATGGATTGGGAAGAGGCAGCATCTTTGTCCACTTCTTTGTAGAATGGACTTTGGCAAGCATAAATGCAAACCGGCTGCCTGAGTGCCGGAATACTTTTAAAACTCTTTTTAAGTATCCCTTCCCTGGTTGCCACCTGTCCCTTCCAACGCTTTTAATTTGTCACAGATGGCAGAGACCAACCTGCTACACGAAACCTTTTGGCTTTGAGAGGGAGAGAAAAAATTTCGCTGTGTAAACCCATGCCTAGGTATTTCCTTAATTCTTCCCAAACAAGCCTTTCATCCTTCATTTTCCACTCCAACGTAATGAGTTAGCAGGACTCTGACATTCCATCCTATTGACCTCGGAGGTTTTCCTGGCTGTTCTCCACCTGCTCTTTTAGAAGTTGGAAGGCAAAGCCTTAGATAAATGCAAAGTGATCTCTCTTTATTTTTCTACACGGATTTCTCCTTCCTTCTGCGCAGGGAAGCTAAATTAACACAAGCTTTGAAGAATGTGGTGCTTTCAAGCTAGTTGCTGTGGAGGTTCAGTTACTTCTTCACGTAAGGAGACCGGTTGAAGGAACTAGGCATGGCTAGTTTAATGAAAAGAAGGACTAGGGGAGACATGATAGCAGTCTTCCAATATCTCAGGGGCTGCCCCAAAGAAGAGGGACTCAAGCTATTCTCCAAAGCACCAGAGGGCAGGACAAGAAGCAATGGATGGAAACTAATCAAGGAGAGGAGCAACCTGGAAATAAGGAGAAACTTCCTGACAGTGAGGACAATTAACCAGTGGAACAGCTTGCCTCCAGAGGTTGTAGGTACTCCAACACTGGAAGTTTTAAAGAAGAGATTAGACAGCCATTTGTATGAAATAGCATAGGATTTTCTACTTGAGCAGGTGGTTGGACTAGAAGACCTCAAAAGTCCCTTTCAATTTTGTTACTCTGTCATTTTGTTAGCACAGACTCACAAAGTTGATTCTTCTACAAAGTTATGAGTTGTATTAGATGCATATTTTCTTCCTATACTAAACACGATTGTTTATTTTTGATTTAAAAGGCTGTCATAAATTTAGGAAATGTGCCTGTGTGTTTTTTCCTATATATTCAGAAGGACTAAATTTTTGAGCTACCTATTCAGTAGCTCTGAAATTGGTATATTTTAATCTTTTCAAAGGGGAAGAGAATGGGGTGATTTTTTTTTAAAAAAATCCATCCTTTGTATGGATGGTGTAATTTTACTCGGTGTCTAATACCCCAAAATGATAATAAATGATATTCATTGTGGAATGCTTATTTGCGAGAATTACTAATAGCAATAGGATAAGCTCATGCTTAAAATTAGATCCAAAGTAATGAAAAAGATTTATAAGGTTTGCAAAAATGACAGCCACACATATATAATCTAACTGGGAGTCAGTTGAAATAAGTCAACAATTTGGCAAAAATCCAAGAGGCTTGCTGTTTTAACCTGGCTTGTTGTATATTTAACAGATAACAGATTAACAGAGTTGGAAGGGACCTTATAGGTTATCTAGTCCAACCCCCCCACTCAAGCAGGAGACCCTACACCATTTCTGACAGATGGCAGTTCTGTCTCTCCTTGAAAGCTTCCATTGATGAAGCTCCCACAACTTCCGAAGGCAAGTTCTGTTCCATTGATTGCTCTCACTGTCAGAAAAGTCATCCTTATTTCTACGTTGAATCTTTCCTTGTATAGTTTCCATCCATTATTCCTTGTCTGGCCTTCCGGTGCTTTGGAAAATATCTTGACTCCCTCCTCTCTGTGGCAGCCCCTCAAATATTGGAAGGCTCTCTCCTGTCTCCCCTGGTCCTTCTCTTCCCTAGACTACCCATGCCCAGTTCCTGTAATATGTTCCTTTAATATGAACAAAGCGGATTGGAGGAACGCAAAACATTGGGATGTGGGCTGTGAAAGTTGTGGTTTCCAGCACATTTTGACATTTGGGTAGACCTGGACCTCTGCCAGAATAGGAACTGTCAATTCATTTTGGCATCTCATCCTATCTGGTGGTAATGATGGGCCAAGGAAGGTGAGTGGTAGGTAGTGAGATGGGGAGAGGGAAGAAGAAACAAAGGAAGAAGAAGGAAGCCTGGAGTTCATTAGCTTTCCCATTTTCTTTCTTTAAGAGATCCCCAAGTAGATTTGGTTTCAGTTATTGCCCTTCAGCTCGGATGTCAACTTCTGAGTTCTGTTTTCACTGGAGGATAGGTTTCATTGCATTAATACAGCTCCACAAATGGTTCCAATTAAGGAGAACCACAAAGAGCTTGTCAAAAGTGATCAGGCTGGAGTTTTTGAGGCTTTTATGCTGGAAAAATCTTGGGTTCAAGTCATCACCTTCATCCAAGATGCTCACCTGCTTTGCAGAGCAGGGCAATCCCTCAGCCACCCCATCCCTCTTTCCCAGATGTTTCCAATAATTAAAGCCAAGTTAGGGGAGACCATACTACTATTAGTACTGAAATGTTAACACTGCTTTACAAAGCCTTGGTAAGGTCACACTTAGAATACTGCATCCAGTTTTGGTCACCACCATATCAAAAAGACGTTGAGACTCTGGAAAGAGTGCAAAGAAGAGCAACAGAGTTGATTAGTGGGCTGGAGGCTAAAGTACATGAAGAATGGTTGCAGGAATTGGGTATGCCTAGTTTAATGGAAAGCAGGATGTGATGGCTCAGTGGCTCAGACGCTAAGCTAGTCGATCAGAAGGTCAGCAGTTTGAATCCCTAGCGCCATGTAATGGAGTGAGCTCCCAGCTTCTGCCAACCTAACAGTTTGAAAGCATGTAAAATGCAAGTAGAAAAATAGGGACCACCTTTGGTGGGAAGGTAACAGCATTCCATGCACCTTTGGCATTTAGTCATGCTAGCCACATGACCACAGAGACGTCTTCGGACAGCGCTGGCTCTTCGGCTTTGAAACGGAGATGAGTACCTCTCCCTAGAGCCAGAAATGACTAGCCCACGAGTGCAAGGGAACTTTTACCTTTTATTTTAATGAAAAGAATGACCAGGAGAGACATGATAGCAGGTCCCTAATATTTGAGGGGTTGCCATAAAAACAAGATAAGAAATGATGGATGAAAACTTATCAAAGAGAGATCCAACTTATCAAAGAGAACAATTAATCAGTTGAACAGTTTGCCTTCTGTGGGTGCTCCATCACGGGAGGCTTTTAAGAAGAGACTGGACAGCCACCTGTCTGAAATGGTGCAGGGTCTCCTGCTCGAGCATGGGGTTGGACTAGGAGACCTCCAAGGTCCCTTCCAACAGCTTTATTTAGTACATAGAACAATTCTATCTTCTATTGTAACTAAACTATCTTCAACCTAGCATTCTTGGTCTGATCTTCATCATAAGAATACAGGGTTGATCTTGAAATGCTCTCGTGAAATGAATTGGGTGGGTAGGTGGTTGACCAAGCAAAGAAAGAATGCCAAACGTCCAATATTTGATCCAGAATTTTATGCTGTAATAGAAATAATAGGAATCAGTGTTGAGCTATAGGTGAAATAGAACTTTTTAGTGCAGTTCTGAAAGCTGATGGCTTTTATAGGAGCCGAGGCCAACGCCTCCATGTTGGAGATATGTCGAACCATAAGGTGATAGTTATTACATGCCAAAGTACCTATCAGAGAAGACAAGATATTACTGACTGCAGACCGATACTCATCTTCTATTTCTAGAGCCAGTCCTATCATTAGACAGATTGGAGCGAACGTTGGAGTATAGGTATCTCCCCAAGTGTCGTAAAATAGAGACATTATTATGCCCCATGCTGTATTGTTCATCATTTAAGTGAGCCTTGTTGCTACCTCCTGGCTGGAGGTGAATAGCAGCTTCACTTTGAATTCAACCAACCCTGTTCTTTGAGATGGAAATGCCATCAGGTAGCAAAGGGTCAAATGTGGGATGTTATGCAGGAATGACCTTGGAAGACCTGGGGAATAAATACTGCCAAGGAAGAGACAGCAGAGATCACACATCCTTGTGTCTGTCTCCCTGCCAATAACAGCCATTAACAGTGTTGGAAGGGGCCTTGGAGATCATCTAGTCTTGTGATGGCGAACCTATGGCACACGTGCTAGAAGAGGTGACCTTGATGAGACAGAAAAAACCTCCAAGTGGCCTCAACGGCTCTCTAAAAGGATGCAAATGACCAGCTGTCTGCAAGGAGTATCAATCTTCCCATTCCCCACCCTCCAGTCACTGTTGAAGAAGCTTCTTGGATGAGAAGCGAAATGACTCTAGGGGGCGCTGCTCATCTCCATTTCAAAGCCGAGGAGCCAGCGCTGTCCGAAGATGTCTCTGTGGTCATGTGGCCGGCATGAATAAACACTGAAGGTGCACTGTTCCCTTCCCACCAAAGGTGGTTCCTATTTTTCTACTTGCATTTTTTACGTGCTTTTGAACTGCTAGGTTGGCAGAAGCTGGGACAAGTCACGGGAGCTCACTCTGTTAAGTGGCGCTAGGGATTCGAACCGCCGAACTGCCGACCTTTCTGATCGACAAGCTCAGTGTCTTAGGTACTGAGCCACTGCGTCCCATCTCTCTACTCAGTATTATAAAAAGAAATGGGCAGAGTTGATTTTCTTTTTTTAAAAAAATAACTGCAATTCACTTGAAACTGGTGGGGAAAATGTCCTTTCTAAGAGAAAAGAAAAGTGGATACAGAAGAAAAAAAATGTAGGCGAGGATCTTTGTAGCTTATAGTTCTTGACTTGCATCTCAGTAGGAGACTGGTGAGTAGGCTTTTTAAGTCAGGGAGAAGTAGTTAAAATGCAGACTGCCCGTCCTTGTTCTCTGACTTTGAGGAGTAAGGCTGGTTCCCATGGACAAGTTGTCACCCCTCGCTTTGATCCACCGCTTCATGTTCAAAAATGGCTTTTATGCCACCTTCCCATATAATGGATAATTTAGCCCCTGCCATTAAGGAAAAGCTAGGACATATTATGCTTCCTCTTTTTTTTTGTAATGAGCTTCAATTGCTTTTGAAAGCAGGGAGGAATATGGTTCCCCTCCTCCCCCATTCAGAAATGCCTCCATCAAATATGCACCATGTTGAATTTTTTTTTAAAAGGACCTAAACTGCCATTATTTTAATTTCTAGAATGCATTTGTTGCAGGGACTCAGTTTAGAGGCATCTAAAACACTGCAGTGTACTTCTATAGAACATGCTAATTTGCACCAGAGGGCAGGACAAGAAACAATGGTTGGAAACTAATCAAAGAGAGATTCAACCTGGAAATAAGGAGAAACTTCCTGACAGTGAGGACAATTAACCAGTGGAACAGCTTGTCTCAGGGATGGGCTGCTGTGGGTCCTCAGGGGTTTGGAAGAACCACTAGCTATGATTCTGGGCAGTTCCGAGAACCCCCAAATCCTGGCTGGCCCTGCCCACCCCTTCCCAGGAGTCCCCCACGCGGCCTGGGGTTCAGAAGTTGTGGTGCTCCATCACTGGAGGTTTTTAAGAAAAGACTAGACGGTCACTTATCTGAAATGCTATAGGGCCATGATGGCGAACCTATGGCACACATGCCACAGGTGGCACACAGAGCCATTTGTCAGGGCATGCGAGGCGCTGCCCTGTCAGCTGGCCAGTGTACATGCGCGCACTGTCCAGCTGACTTTGGCCTTCTTTTGAGGCCATTTTTCATCCTCTGGAGGCTTCCCTGAAGCCTCCGGAGCACAAAAAACCAGCCCTACGGACAAACCGGAAATTCAGGAATGGACTTCCGGTTTGCTCATAGGGCTGGTTTTAGCCCTCTGGAGCATTCAGGAGCCTTCAGGATGGTTCCCTGAAGGCTCCGGAGGGCTAAAACCAGCCCTACGAGCAAACTGGAAGTCCATTCCTGAACTTCCGGTTTGCCACTAGGGCCGGTTTTTCGCACTCCGGAGGTTTCAGGGAAGCTCCTGAAGCCTCTGGAGGGCCTCCGGGGTGGGCAGGGGAGGTTGTTTTCACCCTCCCCAGGCTCCTATAAATGGGGGGGAGTGCTGGTCGTGGGCACAGGCATTATGGGTGACCCCCCGGCACTCTCCCCACTTTTGGCATGCAAGCCAAAAAAGATTCGCCGTCACTGGCTTGAGCGGGGGGCTGGACTAGAAGACCTCCAAGGTCCCCTCCAGCTCTATTCTCTATTCTATTCTCTTAAGTGGTAAAAAAGCAAAACTCCAAAACAATATTTGGACCGTGAAAGTTCAGAAGTCCTACTGTCTAGAAGACCACATTGTTACAAGAAGATCTCACACGGCTACTTTAATTGCTAATGCTGACTCTATCTACATTTTTGGCAGAAGTTTACCTGGTTAAGGATGGAGTCCAGATACTGGCTGTTGATTTGAGGAAGTCTGCAGCCGAGAGGTGTTGGGCGAGAGATTTATATACTTCTGGAAAAGATTTATTTTGATGTATCGGTCTGCGTTAATATGAGAAATCTCATAAATAATGAGCTTCGGTTTTCAACATTTCGAAGGATAGCTTTGGCAAAAAGTCAGGGCGTGCATTAAAAGACACACGTTTGGAAGGGCCCAATAAATAAAAACCCTGAAATATGGCTTCTTTATGAGAAAGGCGTTTTAAATCATGTTGATAAAGCGTCTAAATGAAACCCTCAAAGTGAAGGCAAAGGAGGGGCGCCTATAACTATTTATAGATTTTTTTTTTGAGGTATATAAAGAGAGAGGTAAGTTCCCTCCTTTAGCTGCTCTGCTTTAAAATATACTTCTATATTCATTACACATAATGGCAAAACTTTGGCACAATCTGTTAAATTAATGTGCTGGATTTTCTAGCCAGTAAAGTATGAGAGCCAGGTTGGTGTTAGTGGTGAAAGTATCAGGCGATAAACTGGGAGATGATGGGTTCGAGTCCACCCCAGGCACAAAGTCAACCGCTGACCTTGGACAGGGGTGGGATCCTACCACTTGAACAAACGGTTTGCTGAGCATCTGTGTGAAGTTCAGAGAAGACTTATCTTCCGGATTACTGCTTGGGAAGGAAAAGAGCTGAGGCGTGGCAATCCACACTGCCTCGCGACTAAGCTGAGAAGATATACCGTATTTTTTGGACTATAAGACGCACTGGTGTATAAGACGCACCAAGATTTCGAAGAGGTAAGTAAGAAAAAAAAAGTTTTTGTCCTCCCTGGACCCCAAGAAGCACTCTGCAGGCTTCAGCAGGGCTGAGGGAAGGGAAAATTTTTCCTGTTTTTGCAAAAAAACGTGTGAAAAATGGTCCGTTTTTCGCAAAAATGGGGGCATCTTTCTCTTCCCCCAGTCCTGCTGAAGCCTGCAGAATGCTTCGTGGAGCTGGAGGAAGGGAAAGCACCTCTGTTTTTGCGAAAAACGGCACAAAAATGGGATGCAGGGGAGGCCAAAAATGGCTGTATTCAGTGCATAAAACATAGCAACATTTCCACACTCTTTGAGGGGGGGAAAAGCTGTGTCTTATCTAAAAAATACGGTAGGTGAGTTAAGCGTAGAAGCGGGTGGGTTGGTCCACAGCATCGTCGGAGCGAACTGGTCCGAACTGGTCTGAACTGGTAGAATACCACCCCTGATTCTACTCCCACCTTAGACATGAAAGCCAGGTGAGTGACTTTGGGACAATCACTAGGAGACTCTGAGTTCAAATCCCATCTTGGACATGAAAGCCAGCTGGCTAAGTTTGGGCCAATCACCAGGAGATGGAGAGTTCTAGTCTCCCTCTTAAGCATGAAAGCCGGCTGGATGACTTGGGGCCAATCACCAGGAGATGGAGAGTTCTAGTCTCACCTTAACCATAAAAGCCAGGTCAGTGACTTTGGACCAATCACTAGGAGAATCTGTGTTCGAACCTCTTGGTGCCTTGAGTTGTTCATAAAGGAAAATAAAGGTAGGGTATAAAATAAATAAATACTGTACTTTTCATGCCAGTTCTGTATTCTTTTCAATCCCAGGGTGAAATATTTTGACTTGTCCTGTTACCTTAAGTGAACGCTGTTGTTTGCTGGATCAAAATACTTTCCCTTTTCTTTTATTGCATTGATTTCATGTACAGTAACACACCATTTCCTCTTCTCCGTAGTTCAACTGCAGTGTTAAAACAGGGACACAATAACCAAATTGCATTGAAAAGAAACCCACATCGATTTAATTGTTATGGTTGCCAGCTTCTCTTTCTTTCGCCTTTAAAAGTGGATGGATGCATGCCCACCCCCTGGGAATCTCTTGTAGATGTCCTGCAGGCTGGAAATTTTAATACCAACAAATGAACATCAGGTTGCTGCTTCTCATCTCAAAATGACAGATAAGGGAAAAGGTAGTAGCTCGCTCTCTCTCTCTCTCTCTCTCTCTCTCTCTCTCTCTCTCTCTCTCTCTCTCTCTCTCTCTCTCTCTCTCTCTCTGTTTCTCTCTGTCTCTCTGTCCCTCTCATTTCTGTCTCTCTGTCTCTCTCATTCTCTGTGTCTTTCTGTCTCTGTCTCTGTGTCTCTCTCATCTCTGTCTCTGTGTCTCTCTGTGTCTCTCTCTCCCCGTCTCTCTCTGTCTCTCTCTCTCTCTCTGTTTCTCTCTGTCTCTCTGTCCCTCTCATTTCTGTCTCTCTCTGTCTCTCTGTCTCTCTCATTTTCTGTGTCTCTGTCTCTGTGTCTCTGTCTCTCTCATCTCTGTCTGTCTCTCTGTCTCTGTGTCTCTCTGTGTCTCTCTCTCTCTTTCTCTCATTTTCTGTGTCTCTGTCTCTGTGTCTCTGTCTCTCTCATCTCTGTCTGTCTCTCTGTCTCTGTGTCTCTCTGTGTCTCTCTCTCTCTTTCTCTCATTTCTGTCTCTCTCTCTGTCTCTCTGTCTCTCACATTCTCTGTCTCTCTCTGTCTCTGTCTCTCTGTCCCTCTCATTTCTGTCTCTCTCTGTCTCTCTCATTCTCTCTCATTCTCTCTCTGTCTCTCTGTCTCTCTCTGTCTCTCTCTCCCCCTGTCTCTCTCGGTCTCTCTCTCTTTCTCTCTGTCTCTCTCTCCCCCTGTCTCTCTCGGTCACTCTCTCTCCCTCTCTCTCTCACACAAACCACACACATCAGAGGAGAAGAAGAGAAGGAGACAACTCCAAAGTAATTCCCAATCTTCCCACAACACCCCTTGGAAAATACCAGCCTAGGCCTTCTGGGGAGCCACAGCGAGCGAATAAATCACTTTAAGTGTAAACAGTGGCATCAAGGCACTTTTAAGTCATTGGCGGTACTTTAAGACGCTCCAGGGTGTTCATACCACCTTGTAGCTCAAAGAGATGTAATTTCCCTCCCCCCCTTCCTTTTACTTTAAAGAACACTTTTGCAGGCAGGAGAATGACGGTGATTGTTCAGTCATCATTGCTGAAAAAGCGTGTATTAAAGATCTGTGTGATTTCCAGCACATTTATCTGGGATTCTTATCCAGGCTTCCAGCTGAGGATGAATCTCAAATTGCTATTGAGAAACCTTTCACTTAAAACACACACACACGCACGCACGCACGCACACACACACACACACACACCCCTCTTTCTTTCTCCCTCCCCTTCTCTTCCTTGACTCAGAACGGTCTGTCTTGACTTCTCTTTCAAGAACAGCAAGGAAGGAATTACTGCTCTTGTTTCATTTTCCCCCCACGGAGGCCTATATTTGTATACTCAAGATAGTCGCCCCTCTTCCCTTGGGACATGTCGTATAGCACCAAGGAAATCGGAGATGGGGTTTGCATAGCTGCTGTTGGAAGAAATGTCCTTCTCGGTTCAGTTCCAAGTTGGGGAAAAAAAAGACCCTGGAAACACGAAGACTGCTTGGAAAGATGTTTTTAATGGTGGACAGGATCACATGGCTTGAGGTCCTGGGGGAAAAAGGGAAGAGATGCTGAGAGTGTCCTGGTTTTATGCCCTCTGTTGGGCTTTGAATTTGAGTTTGTATTCTGATTGGTTGTCAGATTCCCATGGGGCCATGCGGGGGTAACTTTGTAGGTTGTGTTTTGAGTCCCAGGCTTGGTTGAGCCTTGTTGGGTGATGACATAATGAAAGGGCTTTGGGATTCCTACTATGGCTCTGCCTGAAGGAGGTAGTTCTTTGTTATGTAGAATAGACCGGCCCAGGCCCATTGACAAAGGTGCGTGTGTGTGTGTGTGTGAGAGAGAGAGTTTCTGCCCCCCTTTTAGGGGAAATATTCTGGCCTTTTAATATTTCGTAAAATATCTCATTTTCCTAGGAGAGGGGTGAACTTCCTTCACTGGAGACATCCCTCCAAGAGGATTTGTCGTGTTAAAAAATAACAAAAAATCAAAAACAAAAACAGAGGGATGGAATCCAGATCACGGGAAGTGTTAGTGCTGCTTTATAAGGCCTTAGTAAGGTCACACTTGGAATATTGCATCCAGTTTTGGTCACCACAATGTAAAAAGAGATGTCGAGGCTTTGGAAAAAGTGCAAAGAAGAGCAACTGTTTTATTTATTTGTTTTGTCAATCGTTTACAAGACAATAGGTATTTATTCTTATACCTATGAGTATGAATGAAATGGGTACAAATACATGGGGACAGTAGGACAGGGACGGTGGGCACGCTGGTGTACTTATACGCGGCCCTTACAAATCTCTTAGGAATGGGGTGAGGTCAATAGTAGACAGTTTAAGGTTAAAGTTATGGGGATTTGAAGATGTAACAACAGAATCAGGTAGAGCATTCCAAGTGTTGACCACTCTGTTGCTGAAGTCTTATTTTCTACAATCAAGTTTGGAGCGGTTTACATTGAGTTTGTATCTGTTGTGAGCTCTTGTATTATTGCAGTTGAAGCTGAAGAAGTCATTCACTGGTAGGACATTGTAGTGGATAATTTTGTGTAATACGCTTAAATCCAATTGTAGGTGGCATAATTCTAGGTTGTCCAAGCCCACAATTTGAAGCCTGGTGGCCTAAGGTATTCTGTTGTGAGCAGAGGAGTGGAGGACTCTTCTCGTGAATGTCCGATATACAGTGCGGATACCGGACAGATGAGCTGTATTCGAGAATTGGTCTAGCAAAGGTTTTGTACGCCCTAGTTAGCAATACAATATTACCGGAGGAGAAGCTTTGTAAGATGACTAGGGGCTGGATGAAGAAGAGTTTCAGGAATGGGGCCTTTCTAGTCTAGTGAAAGGCTAGGGGGGACACAATAGCAGTGTCCCAATATCTCTGTAAACCACTTACAAAGGGCTGTGAAGCACTGTGAAGTGGTATATAAGTAAGGTGACCAACCGTCCTCCTTTAGGGAGGACAGTCCTTCTTTTGTAAGTTCTGTCCTCCCTTGAAAAGTGTCCTCCTACATGTCCTCCTTTTTGATATTTGAAGGCTAATCTGTTGCGCGTTATGTGACGTATTTTATTAAACAGTTTTTAATGGTGTTTTTTTTTTTACTTCATCGCAAGTATATTGAACAGATATTGAATCTTGTGTTGAATTTTTATCTAAAGAAATGCTAGACATTAAAATAGATGACAATTGTCTCTTTGAAGAAATTAGAAGACTGAATGTATATTTAAATTCTGAAAAATTAATACAATGGGAAAATCAACATGTTGAAATTGATAAAAGATGGGTGGATATTTTCAGCCATTTCAAAAATGAACATATTCCATGTGAACATTTATTTATACTTGTTCAATTTACGTTGTGCTGCCCTGGAACTAATGCAGCAGTTGAAAGAGTTTTTTTCAATTGCCAATGATTTTTCGACAAGTGAGAAATCGAGATTGAATGTTGATACTCTAGGTGCAGCACTTGCCGTAAAATTCAATATGAAGGATATTTCTTGTTCAGATATTTCCAATATATTTTTAGAAGATGATACATTGACAGAAAATATTAATTCAATGGAAAAGTACTCATTTAAATAATAATTAACAGGCATGTAAGCATAATTACAATATAAAATGTTGCAAATGTTTTTATTATGCATATATCATATTTTAGTGTATTATTGTTGCAATGAATAAAATATTTCTTTTATTTACGATATATTTTTTCCAATTTATTTGTCCTCCTTTTCATTGTAAAAAAGTTGGTCACCTTATATATAAGTCTAAGTGCTATTGTTATTGCTGCCTTCCAGAAGACTGCCTTGTTAACACCTACAACCTTATAGAAGTCGATGGAGATCCTGGCTAATCACAGTGGCCCAACAATTAAAAGAAAGATATATCCCAGGAACAAGGAGATCCATTTGGAGATGTCAGAATAGGACCTAGGCTTGGCCAACGGGAGAAAATTAGGACCTACAAGTCATTTTATTGAGAAATATTGGCCCTTCTAGGCTGCATCAACAGAGGGATAGAATCAAGATCGTGTGAAGTCTTAATGCCACTTTATAATGCCTTGGTAAGGCCACAGTTGCAATACTGCATCCAGTTTTGGTCACCACAATGTCAAAAGGTTGTTGAGAAAGAGTCTAGAAAGAGTGCAGAGAAGAGCAACAAAGATGATGAGGAGGCTGGAGGCTAAAACATTCAAAGAAGGGTTACAGAGTATGGCTAATTCTAGAGAAAAGAAGCCACAGAGTGACATGATAGCATCTTCCAATATCTCAAGGGTTGCCACACAGAAGAGAGAGTCAATCTGTTTCCCAAAGCATCAGAAGGCAAGACAAGAAACAATGGATGGAAGCTAATCAAGGAGAGGAGCAATCTAGAACTAAGGAGAAACTTCCTAACAATGAAGACAATTAACCAGTGGAACGGCTGGCCTCCAGAGGTTGTGGGTGCTCCATCACTGGAGGCTTTTAAGAAGTGACTAGACAGTCATTTGTCCAGAATGGTATAGGGCAGGGGTCAGCAACTTGTGGCTCAAGCCACATATGGCTCTCTGCTGCAGCTCCCTGTTGCCAGTTGGCACCGCAATTTTGAGAGGAGCTTCCGGTTGAGGTGGGAAGCAGGGCATGCCAGGAGGAGACTCTATGGCAAGAAGCAAGTTTTCTGGTCAGCTCCACAATTGATAGGGCTTCCGGTTTGGACAGGTAGAGGAAAAAGAACGCCGCTCTAGCAGTAGACTCTGTGGTGGGGGAACCGGACTTCCGGTCAGCTCCAGAATTGAACGGGGGGCTTCCTGTTAGGATCTTTATGGCTCTGTGAGTGTTTAAGGTTTCTGACCCCTGGTATAAGGTCTGCTTGCTCTGGAAGTTGTATTAGTAGACTCTGCTTTTCTCTAAGGAAAGTAGGACCTCTGCTTAAAATCTTTATAGAGGTTTTCTGTGACTGTTAAACACAGGTTGTTGATGCGTATGTGAGCTGAAAACTATGATGAGTAGATTAGGTTGTCTTACCTGCAGGATTTCAGAGGGTTTTTCTTTTTTACAGCAAGTCCATCATTCCTCGTTATTCCTTGGCAGTTCAGCAATACAGCTTCAGCAATACAGCTTGTCTTTGCAGTGAGTTCCCATTCTGCCTGATGGAAAGGAACAAGCCCATTTGTTTTGTCTGCTTTTCACTTAAAAAAAAATTCCCTAGTTGATTTTAAGGTTTGGCAGGACAGCAGTTCCTCTCTTGGAATAGACAACAAACCACTTTTTTATCCAGAAGTCCCAACTCAACGGCTATTTAGAAATTTCTCCCGGACTTCCGGTTGTTCCTGGTGCCGATGGCAGGCTTTTTTTTTTGAGCCTGTCAGATCAAGAGACAGTTAGAGGTGTTTTTTTACGATCTTTAACACCTCGGACACTCGTAAATTCTTGGAATTTATGAGGGAGAGATTCAGCTGCTGGGTTGAGCCCTCGTGTACCCTCCGGAGTCCAGAGTCCGACGAGGTTTGCCCCCCTTCGCAGTTGTTGTATTCTCCTGCCTTTTTGATAACCTCTGCTAATTAGCAGAACCAGTCGCCGGGAACAGCCTTAACATCTTAACATCTTAACATCCCAAGAAGAAAGCAAGACTTTTGCAAGTATTTTAAGTTTTAATTGGGGGAAGAAAAAAAAACTCTTTAAAAAGAACGCTACTGCTGAGTTCGAGAGGCGTGGGCTTAGAACAAAGGATTCAAAATGGCGTTGATTTATAGCTGAAAACCTACAGAAAACGAAAGCTAATTACCTGCTGATAGCCGGGGCAGTAAAGGCGGAACGGCTGAAACAACCCTAACTATTAACAATCTTTAAGCCAGTTTACATAACCTGAACTACTTAAATGTCAAAGTTTTAATTTCGAGCAACTTAGAAAGAAACATTTGCAAGTATTAATTTACAGCTGAATACCTAAGGAAAACGAAAGTTAATTGAATGGTGACAGCTAGAGGCGGCTGTAAGAATTATTAATTATGGCAACGGAACAAAAAGCCTCATCGGGTGCTACAATAAATTATCAGGATTTCAAGGACTTTATAAGGGAAGAAAATGCTTTTTTACGCAAAGAAATTAAGGAGGTTAAAGAAATGGTTCAGGATACCATTAAAAAACATGATCAACTTGATAAAAAATTACACACTTTAGCCACAGGTCTGTCAGAAGTTGTTCTTAAGGTGGACAGCAAAGTTGATCATCTGGCTTTGGATTTGGAAACTAAAACGAAGGAAACAGATTTGAAATTTGTTGAAATGGAGGGGAATATGCAGAGGATGGAGAAGGAGATTATCATGATGCAATTCAGATCTATGGAGTACGCTGTTAGACTGAGGGGTATCAGAGAAAACCCTAGAGAGGACTTAAGAAAAGTTTGTGCTGATGCTCTGGCCACGTTATTGAAGATCCAGGATTCTTCTGAGATTTTTGCAAGGATTGACAAAATTTACAGAGTTAATTCACGTATTGCATCACAAAGGCAACTACCAAGGGATGTTGTGATATACTTTACTG
>NC_138556.1:4843417-4875953 GCF_964273705.1 Natrix helvetica
AGAGAGAGATACAGTATAGATGGGATGTTCCAATTGGTGTTATATTTAGTTACGAAGGGGTGAGGTACCGTCTGAATACAATAGATAAAGCCAGAGATTTTTATCATGGAATACTCAAGAAAAATGCAACCCCCCCACGTACATCTACACCAACACCAGTAGATTTGGATGTCTTAGAGCAGAGGATGTTTGAGAAAGAGACAGAAGAGCAAAGAATGCAGACACAAAAAGAGAAGGAGGGGCAGGGTGCTGTAGGTGGAGTCGACCCCTCTGGATCTCTGTTGTGTTCCTTCTTGGAAGAAGGACCTTCTAAGTCTCTCACTGAAATGCCGATATTTAAACCTGTCGAACAACGTATTACCAGATCCACAACTAGACAAATGTTAGAATCTCACAAGCGCGTCGACCCTCAAACACAATGTGCTAAGAAAGAAGCTAAGAAGCAAACCGGAGCCATGGGAGGAGCAGGGCCGAAGATTGGTCTTGTGGAGAGAGATCTTCAGCAAATGCTTTCAGCGCTCCAGACCAGATCTAAAGATGCTTAAGCTATTATCTTGGAATGTGAATGGAATAAACTCCCCACAAAAAAGGAAAAAAATATTTTATTATTTGAAGCAATTTAATAATGATGTTGTTTGCCTTCAAGAGACTCATATTAGGTTGCAAGACCAGAAGTACTTAGTGAATTCAAAACTGGGAACATTTTATGCTGCCTCTGATTTGGTAAAGAAAAATGGTGTGGTGATATATATAAATAAAAGATTTTCAACTAAAGTTATAGAGGCAGATGACACTGGTAGATATATAGCAATTCAATTTGATACAGACTTCGGTTCCATTTTGGTGCTAGGAATATATGCTCCTAACCAATGCCAAGAAAGTTTTTATAAGATGCTCCATTTAAAAATTTTAGACTGGAACTTTAAAAGTATTCTAATAATGGGAGATTGGAATGGAGTGATTTCTCCAAAGATAGACAAGAGTACAAAGACGAAATTCACTACCAAATTACCAAAGGCTTTTTTTGATTTACAAGATGATTTGAAATTAAAAGATGTTTGGAGGACGCAACATCTAAATGAGATGGATTTTTCTTTCTATTCAGATAGACATAAATCCTTTTCAAGGATTGATTTCTTTTTGTTAACACCGGATCTACTTCCTAAAGCCAAGAAATCCAAGATTTTCGCCAGGACACTTAGCGATCATAGTCCGGTGTGGTTACAAATTGAATTAGGGATGAGGCCAAGAAGGTCTTGGAGAGTAAATGAAAATTTATTTAGATATGAAAAAAATGTTGATGAACTTAAAAAACACATGAAGGAATTTTTCAGTTTTAATATGAATAAGGGCACTCCCATTGAAATAGTTTGGGATGCAAGTAAAGCTTATATGCGTGGGGTCCTGATACATATGAACTTTAAACACAAACAAATTAGACAGAAAAGGAGAATGGAATTGGAAGATGAAATAAAACACAAAGAACAGCTGCTTATAATAAACCCGAATGACCAGGCGCTCCAGATGGCGCTAAAGCTGTTGAAAGATCAATTTCAGATGCTTATAGCAGAACAAACAGCAACCAATTTGCAATTTGCTAAACATAACACCTTTGCCAACGCTAATAAACCTGGTAGATGGTTAGCATATACTTTGAGAAGGAATATGAATGACAGAATTATTGATAAAATTGAGTTTCGAGGGAAGATGGTATATCAACAAGAGTTGATTAAAAAATCATTTGTGGACTATTATACTAAGCTATATGTACAGGATAATATACAGAACAAGTTAATAGATGATTTTTTGGAAGGAAAAAGGGTTGCAAAAATTTCTGTGCTTCAAAAGGCAAATTTGGAACATCTTATAACCGCTGATGAGATCACTTTAGTTATAAATCAACTTAAATTAGCTAAGGCTCCAGGGACTGATGGTTTGACTGCAATGTATTATAAAACTTTACAACTGGAAATGATTGAATATCTTACACAACTATTTTGTAATATACAACAAGGAGGTAAAATACCTCCCTCATGGAAAGCGGCTTTTATCTCATTGATACCTAAAGATAAAGAGGGCCCTAAGAAACCAGAGGATTACAGGCCGATATCTCTTCTGAACACAGATTATAAAATATTTGCTAAGGTACTAGCCAACAGATTGATGCCGGTTATTCAAGAGATTATTCATCATGATCAAGCAGGATTTATTGAAGGCAGACATATGAAGGAGAATGTAAGGCAACTCATAGATTTAATTGACTATCTTGATAAGAATAAGCAGATCTCTGCAGTGCTGGTTTTCTTGGATGCAGAGAAGGCCTTCGATCGAGTGAATTGGAACTTTCTAACCAAGACTTTGGAAAAGATGGATATGGGACCACGATTGCGGCAGGCGATTGGAGCAATTTATCAGCAACAAAATGCACAACTTATTATTAATGGAAATTTGTCAACAACTTTCAAGATACAAAAAGGCACAAGACAAGGTTGCCCATTATCCCCATTGTTATTTATTTTAACTTTGGAAGTCTTGTTGAACGCAATTCGGGACTCAAAATCCTTAGATGGCATAGCTATCAGGCAAAAGGAATACAGAACTAGAGCATTCGCCGATGATCTGGTTGTT
Source organism: Natrix helvetica (assembly GCF_964273705.1). NCBI lineage: Eukaryota > Metazoa > Chordata > Lepidosauria > Squamata > Natricidae > Natrix > Natrix helvetica. Next base: position 4,846,046 of record NC_138556.1, read on the forward strand.
ACCCTTTCACATCCTTTGAAATCAATAATCCAGATGAAAAATATCATAATAGAATTTGGCATGGTGTCTGGGTTTAGACTAAATCAAAACAAAACGAAAATGATGGTTAAAAACATGACAGAGACTCAAAGAAAGAGACTTGTAAGTTTAGCAGGTTTTGAAATAGTTTCTAAAGTTAAATATTTAGGAATACAAATTTCAGAATCAAACACAAAACTTTTCTCAAATAACTATGAAGTGTTGTGGCAAAAGATACAGAAAGATCTTGAAGCGTGGAAAAAGTTACAATTGTCTTTGCTTGGAAGGATCTCAGCAATTAAAATGAACATTCTACCTAGATTTATCTTTCTATTCCAGATGATTCTGGTGCTCAAGTCAGATAAAACCTTGTTAAATTGGCAAACAACATTAAATAAATTTGTTTGGAAGGAGAAAAAACCGAGAGTAAAGATGAAGATTATGCAAGATACACGTGAAAGAGGCGGCCTCAGACTCCCAAACCTTCGATTGTATTATGAAGCTGCGGTATTAACGCATGTAGCAGATTGGTTCGGGAAAACAAAAATGGAATTGCTCAATATAGAAGGCCATGATCTTGTTCTGGGATGGCATGCATATCTTTTTTATGAAGACAGGGTGGATAAAGTGTTCAACAACCATGTTCTCTGTAGTGCCTTGATGAGAATATGGAAGAAGCACCGGCCCAATTGGGATTATAAAATACCGCTTTGGTTGGATCTTGCAGACACCATGGGGATTATGAATATTAAGTCACTCGGGGGTTGTTTATATAAAGATGTGCTTATTGCTGATGGGGGCGAATGGAAGTTAAAAACTTTGGAACAGCTGTTGGAAGAAGGAATTACTTTAAATTGGTTACATTACATACAGCTTCAGAAGAGATGGGAAGAAGATCGTAGGGTCGGCTTTATGGATAAAGAAGTGGAACTGATTAAGCAGATAAAAGAGACTGGTCCAAAACAAGTTAAAAGAATATATAATGTACTGTTAGAAAGAGACTCAGAAAGTGAATTGGTTAAGGATTGTATGATTAAATGGGCTCAGAATTTTGGTGAAGTGGTTATGTTGGAAACGTGGGAAAAAATATGGGTAGGAGTTATTATCTAGCCTTTAGGTAAGAATGTTTAGACCGATAGATGATCAGAGTAAATAGTATATGGGATGTTTGGAATTGTTAGAGTGGTATACAGCGGAAGTTGATCCCTAGTTGATTTTAAGGTTTGGCAGGATAGCAGTTCCTCTCTTGGAATAGACAACAAACCACTTTTTTATCCAGAAGTCCCAACTCAATGGCTATTTAGAAATTTCTCCCGAATATGCTAACATATATATTGAACTTTTAAATTAATAAATAAAGGTAAAGGTTCCCTTCGCACATATGTGCTAGTCGTTCCCGACTCTAGGGGTGGTGGTGCTCCTATCCCTTTCAAAGCCGAAGAGTCAGCACTGTCCAAAGATGTCTCTGTGGTCATGTGGCCAGTATGACTAAATGCTGAAGGCACACAGAACTGTGTTACCTTCCCACCAAAGGTGGTTCCTATTTTTCTACTTGCATCTTTACATGCTTTCGAACTGCTAGGTTGGCAGAAGCTGGGACAAGTAACGGGAGCTCACTCCGTTATGCGGCACAAGGGATTCGAACTTCTGAACTGCCAAACTGAGCCACTGCATCCCTAATTGATAAGTAAATTGCTTTAAATGTTATTACAGAATAACAGAAAAATAGAGTTGAAGTTCTTGGACTTCACTTGGAATACTGCATTCAGTTTTGGTCGCCACAATGTAGAAAAGATGTGGAGACTCTAGAAAGAGTGCAGAGAAGAGCAACAAAGATGATTAGGGGACTGGAGACTAAAACATGAGGAACGGTTGCAGGAACTGGGTATGTCTAGTTTAATGAAAAGAAGGACTAGGGGAGACATGATAGCAGTCTTCCAATATCTTAGGGGTTGCCACAAAGAAAAGGGAGTCAAATTATTCTCCAAGGCACCTGAGGGCAGGACAAGAAGCAATGGGTGGAAACTAATCAAGGAGAGAAGCAACTTAGAACTGAGGAGGAATTTCCTGACAGCTAGAACAATTAATCAGTGGAACAGAAGTTGCCTCCAGAAGTTGTGAATGCCTCAACACTGGAAGTCTTTAAGATGTTGGATAGCCATTTGTCTGGAACGGTATAGGGTTTCCTGCCTAGGCAGGAGGGGGGACACCTCCAAGGTCCCTTCCAACTCTGCTATTGTATTGTATTGTATTGTATTCTTCTAGTCCAACCCATTGCCCAAGCAGGAGACCCTACACCATTTCTGACAGATGGCAATCCAGTCTCTTCTTGAAATCTTCCAGTGATGAAGCTCCCACAAACTAAATTCTTTGATAGTATTTAATTTGTGGGTAATGTTTTGATTATGTTATATTTTATGAACACACAGATACACAAACACAGTGGTATATATTCTTGCGTGCATAGATGTCTGCATGCAAACCATACATTTGTACTATCCTGGTTTGCAGATCAGGGAAACACTGGCATCAGTGTTTGACAGTGTTGGATGTATTTACGTATACTGCAGGGCCCTTATCAAAAAGTGAACAGATAACAGAGATAACAGATAGCAGCTATATTTTAGTACTTGAGAGTCTACCACAAAGAAGAAGGGATCTCCAAAGGCAGGACAAGAAGCAAGGGATGGAAATTAATCAAGGGGAGAAGCAACCTAGAACTAAGGAGAAATTTCCTAACAGTGAGGACAATTAATCAGTGGAACAGCTTGCCACCAGAGGTTGTGGGTGCTTCATCGCTGGAGGTTTTAAAGAAAAGACTGGACAGCCACCTATCTGGAATGGTATAGGGCTGGGATGGCAAATCATTTGTCAGGCCACGGGAAACTTTGTGTATGTGCGCGCTGGCCAGCTAACTTCGGCCTTTTTTTGAGGCCTTTTTTCACCCTCCCCAGGCTCCAGAGGCTTTATAGGAGCCTGAGAAGGGCGAAAAGAGCCTCCCCCCGCCGAGGCCCTCCGGAGGCTTCAGGAGCTTCCCTGATGCCTCCGGAGCACAAAAAACTGACCCTACGGGCCACCCGGAAGTTCGGGAATGGACTTCCGGTTTGCCTGTAGGGCCTGTTTTAGCCCTCCGGAGCCTTCAGGGGCCTTCGTGCAAAAAACAACCCAACGAGCAAAGCGGAAGTCATTTCCATTTGTCCGTAGGGCCGTTTTTCGTCCTCTGGTTTTTTGGGCTCCGGAGGGCCTCGGGGGGGGGAGGGGGGGAGGCTGTTTTCACCCTCCCCAGGCTCCTATAAATCCTCTGGAGCCTGGGGAGGGCAAAAAAAGCATGCAAAAATGGGGGTGGAGCACTGGTCATGCACGCTGGGGTTGCATTGCATTATGGGTGTGGCATGCTCATGCACGAACCCCCCCTGCATTCCCCCCGCTTTTGGCACGCTGGGCAAAAAAGGTTCGCCATCACTGGTTTAGGTTCTCCTGCTTGAGCAGGGGAGGTTGGACTAGAAGACCTCTAAGGTCTCTCCCAACCTTATTATTCTATGTTCCATGTTCCTGAATAGCCTCATCAGGCTAGGATGCTCCTTACCTGTTCCTGCTTATCGTTCTTTGGTCATCTTTCGAAATCTGGGTTGCAGCCATCTGCCATTTTTCTAATCTGAGAAGACTCAGAAAATCCACAAGATCGTGTTCTACAGCTTGTCGGGTTCTCATTTTTAAGATGTTAGAAGAATCCTACAACAAAATATCAGGTGGAGCTGGCAAATTAGATTAGATTAACAGAATTAAGGGACCTTGGAGGTCATCTAATCCAACCCCCTGCCCAAGCAGGAAACTCTACATCATTTCTGACAGATGATAGTCCAGCCTCTTTTTGAAAGCTTCCAATGATGAAGCTCCCACAACTTCTGAAGGCAACTTCTGTTCCATGGGTTGATTGCTCTCCCTGTCAGAAAATTCCTCCTTATTTCCAGGTTGAATCTCTCCTTGGTCAGTTTCCATCCATTGTTCTTTGTCTGGCCTTCAGGTGCCTTGGAGAATAACATGATCCCCTCCTCTCTGTGGCAGCCCCTCAAATATTGGAAGACTGCTATCCTGTCTCCCCTGGTTCTTCTCTTTACTAGACTAGCCATGCCCGGTTCCTGCAACATATGTTTAGTGAGTGATGTCTAGAGAAGAACCAGCCTTCGTGCTTCTTGAGAATAGCTCTGTTCTTTTCAGGAAAACTCTTCATTTGAAGAAGAAACTTAACTAAAGACAATGCAAGAAAGGTTGTTCTTTTTTTCCCTTCCCCAAAATGTCTTTATCTGCCAGGATGCCCCTGAGGGAGAAAAGAGATTTCATGCAACACGGTGTGCAAAACAAATGAGGAACCTTGGAAAATAATGTTTTGTCTGGACTGGACGATTTGTTTCCCTACAGACTCAAAACGTTTGGCAAGAGTCTACTCACATTTATTGGGAGGTCTTTTGATGATTCTTACAATTGAATCTGGGATAGGTTTCAAGGGAAGCTTGGCAACCTCTCTCCAGGCCCGCAACAGAATCTGGGAGGAAGCCACAAGAATGTCAGTCTGTCTGTTTTGGTGGATCCTCTTAGAGCAAGCACGCCTTTCACTTTGGCAGAGTCCGTTCTGGGACACTTCCAATTTCTTTACCCAGGAAATGTAGCCTCAACAATAAAATATGAAACAACAATAAAGACAACCGAGTCTGGGTTTTTTTTAGCCCACAGCTTTCCTTCTTGAGGACAGTTACAAATTGGGATGGGGCAGGATTTGTTCATAAAAATTCCAACATCTTGGCTTTTCCAGGCTGATGTTCTTATTCATTCAGGCTGATGGACGATGATCATGCATAGAGGGAATTCAAACAATGTACCAGAGGCTGCAAGCCCAACGGCACCAGTCCGCTTTATCCAAGAATATTTTATATACTGTAGAAAGTTAACACCTGCACCTCCTAGAAGAATGAAATATTTTTGTTGTTGTTAGTTGCGAAGTTGTGTCTGAGCCATTGTGACCCCATGGACAATGTTCCTCCAGGACTTCCTGTCCTCTACCCTTCTCTGGAGTCCATTTAACCTCGTGCCGACTGCTTCAGTGACTCCATCCAGCCACCACATTCTCTGTCGTCCCTTTCTTCGTTTGCCCTCAATCTTTCCCAGCATTAGTTTTTTCTCCAGGGAGTCCTTCCTTCCATGACCCCCTGCCTTGAACAAGAGTTGGAGTAGAAGACCTCCAGAGTCTCTTCCAGCCCTATCATTCTACATCTGTTTGATCCGTCAAGCTTCCTTTTGTCAAGATCCATCTATCTATTCGTGGTTGTCCATTTTTGAATTGCTGGGTCGGCAGGAACTTCAGTGAGTGACAGGAGCTCACCCCATTATGGAGCACCAATTGAGGCTCAAATGCAAGCCTGATGATTGTCAGCCCAGCGTCCTAATAATTGGCTGCAAAGGACCTCAGAGTCCAAACCTTTGCTCAAGGCAGGAGACCTTACACCATTCTGGTTAAATAACAGAATAATGGAGCTGGAAGGGATCTTGGAAGTCTTCTAGCCCAACCCCCTGCACAAGGAGACCCTATACCATTCAGGACAAATGGCCATCCAGTCTCCAATGATAGAGCCCCCACAACTTCTGAAGGCAAGCTGTTCCACTGGTTAATTGTTTTCACTGTTAGGAAATTTCTCCATAGTTCTAGGTTGCTTCTCTTCTTGATTAGAAAAAGGTTTTCCAGCCTATTCTTGAATTTGTTGTTGTTGTTGTTAGTTGGGAAGTTGTGTCCGAACCATCGCGACTCCATGGACAACGCTCTCCATGGGGTTTTCATGGCAAGGATACTGGAGTGGGTGGCCATTTCCTTCTCCAGGGGATCACGTTTTGTCAGATCTCTCTGCTATGACCTGTTCATCTTGGGTGCCCTGCTATAGCTCATAGCTTCATTGAGCTACGCAAGCCACTTTGCCACAACAAGGCAGTAATCCATGAAGGGGATTCTTGAATACCTTCAGTGATTCTGCCTAACTCAATATCACACGCAAAGATCTTTTGTGGTCGTAGCTGGAGTTGCTGGAGGCTGAACAGAGATCTACTGCAGTTTGAGAATTGTGGGAGTCAGGAGACGCTGACATTTCTGGAGGCACTTCAAGACTTCCTTTGGCTTCCTGGGAGACTTTGCTTTCTCTGGTAGCACCATCATTTTCATCTACTGATGGCTCCTTTCTACAGAGACTCCAAATGTGATTCAGGCAAGAGAAATGATTGTACCTCCTGCAGGATGGAAAGATTCCAAGGACCTCTTTAGAGGCATAGTGATCCCTCAGCCAAGGCTCCCATTTTGTTTGTCTTCCATCAGCAGCCTTGAAAGTGCGTAGCAGACACAATGACTCCCTAACAGCCAAGGACTTTCATTTACATCAGCTTCTCCGAATGTTCTTTTCAACCTGAAAAGTCCAAGAGATTTGGCATCGTCCCCTCCATCAGCAAATACTGCAGCGATGACTAATAATAACAATATGCTAAGAAGGATGCCAAGAATGGCAGTAATGACAAAGCCTGCCCTTGGCTTTTGCAATGTAAAAGTTACATAGAACATAGAATAAATAATAATAAATAATAAATTTTATTTGATTAGCCGCAACCCTCTCCCGAAGGACTCGGGGCGGCGTACAATCAGAAGGATAAAATACACATAGGACACACATACATACGAAAAAAGGACAATTTCATTTGTGCGTGGAGGAGAGTAGACTTGTAAGTGAAAGACAATAAACACAGCTAAAAACACAATTAAAACACAGTTTAAAATCCCCTTAAATAAAATTGCTAAGTTAAAAACCCCTCAGGAGCGTAACGAAGTCATGGTTGAGCCAGGCCAGATATTTGAAAAAGGTGGGTCTTGAGCTTAACACGGAAGGAGCGGAGGTCAGTAGTGGTCCTAATATCCGGGGGGAGGTCATTCCACAGGGCTGGGCCCGCCACAGAGAAGGCTCTGCTCCTAGGCGCCGCCCCATGGCATTGTCTAGTGGACGGCACCTGGAGAAGTCCCTCTCTGTGCGAGCGAATAGGTCGTAGGGATGTGTGGGGCAGAATACGATCCCGCAGGTAACTAGGTCCTGAGCCATGGAGCGCTTTAAAGATCGTAATCAAGACCTTGAAACGCACTCGATAGACCACAGGAAGCCAGTGCAGCTCGCGCAGGTGTGGTGTCACATGGGAGTACCTGGTGCTCCCCATAATCACCCGCGCGGCCGCATTTTGGACCAACTGTAGTCTCCGAGTGCATTTCAAGGGAAGCCCCATGTAGAGAGCGTTACAGTAGTCCAGGCGAGACGTCACCAGCGCATGGGTGACTGTGCGTAGGGCACAGTCCTACGCGGTCCAATAGGGGGCGCAATTGGCGCACCAGGCGAACCTGATGGAACGCCCCCCTGGCCACGGCTGTCACATGTTCATCCATGGACAGCCTGGCATCCAGGAGGATGCCCAAATTGCGCGCCCGCTCCACGGGGGCGAGTTGAATGCCCCCAATGGCCAGAGATGGAATTATCTGGTTGAACCGGGGAGCCGGAACCCACAGCCACTCCGTCTTGGAAGGGTTGAGCCTGAGTCGGTTGTCATCCATCCAGACCCGTACGGCTTCCACACACCGGGACATCACTTCGACGGCCTCGTTGGGGTGGTTCGGGGTGGAAATGTACAGCTGAGTATCATCAGCGTACAGGTGGTATCCCACCCCAAAACCACGGATGATCTCACCCAGCGGCTTCATGTATGTGTTGAACAGGAGTGGCGAGAGGACCGACCCCTGTGGCACCCCACAGATAAGGGGGCTTAGGGTCGACCTCTGCTCTCCTGCCAACACACGTTGCGTCCTGCCGGAGAGGTAGGAGCCGAACCACCGCAAGACGGTGCCCCGGATCCCCAACCCCTCCAGTCGGTGCAACAGGATACCATGGTCGATGGTATCAAAAGCCGCCGAGAGGTCTAATAGGACCAGGATAGAGGAACAGCCCCTATCTCTGGCCCTCCAGAGATCATCTACCAACGCGACCAAGGCCGTCTCTGTGCTGTGCCCAGGGCGAAAGCCGGACTGGCGCGGGTCTAGATAATCATTCTCCTCCAGATGTCGTGGAAACTGAGAAGCCACCACACTCTCCACAACCTTCGCCAAAAAGGGAAGGTTGGAGACAGGACGATAATTGACCAGCTCCATAGGGTCCAGGGAAGGCTTCTTGAGCAAGGGTCTCACCACCGCCTCTTTCAAGGCGGCCGGGAGAGACCCCTCACCCAACGAAGCGTTCACTAGGTCCAGGAGCCAGTCGCGTGTAACCTCCCAGGATGCCAGTACAAGCCAGGAGGGACACGGGTCCAACAAACATGTGGTAGGTCGCAGTCGCCCACGCAATCTGTCCAAATCCTCGATGACAACCAAGTCAAACTCCTCCCAAAAAGGTTTCTCAAGACTCGCCACTGGCGTCTCGACTGGGCCACTGAAGGGGACCCAATCCTTCCGGATTTGAGCGACTTTATCCTGCAGATATTTCCCAAACTCCTCTGCCCTGCCCTGTAAAGGGGCCTCCCGTGGCCTCTGAAACAGAAGAGAGCGGGACACCCGAAACAGGGCGGCAGGGCGGTTCTCTGCGGATGCAATGAGAGCGGCACAATATTGACGTTTGGCCGTTCTCAATGCCACTAGGTACGTCCTTAAATGGGCTCGTACCTGTGCTCGGTCAAGTTCGGATCGGGAGGATCTCCAACGACTCTCTAGGCATCTCTTGCGGCGCTTCATCACCCTTAGCTCCTCGGTAAACCAAGGGGCCAGGGTGGATCGTTGCCGCCGGAGAGGCCGCAAAGGCGCCACCCGGTTCAAGGCCCCGGTAGTCGCATTATTCCACGCGGCCACCAGGTCCTCTACCCGAGGGCGGGTCAGGGCTGCAGGAGGTGGCCCAAGCTCCGTCTGGAACCTGTCTGGTTCCATCAAGCGCCTGGGGCGGAACCATCTAGTGCTCTCCGGTTCCGCCTCCCCGCAGCGAGGAGTAGGACCAGGGAAGTCAAGACGGAGGAGTGAGTGATCTGACCATGACAGAGGAGTGATGGTTAAATTCACTCCTCCCAGATCCCTCAACCACTGGCGAGAGACAAAAACAAGGTCCAAGGTGTGACCTCCCTCGTGTGTCGGGCCCTGAATCATTTGAGTCAGGTCCATGGCTATCATGGAAGCCATGAACTCCCGAGCCCCCTCTGATGCTTCTCCCACTGACGGCAGGTTAAAATCCCCCATCACTAAAAGTTTGGGGGTCTCAACCGCCACCGATGAGATCAGCTCGAGGAGCTCAGGCAGGGTCGCTGATGTATGGCGGGGAGCCAGGTATACTATCAGCAAACCCATCTGCCTCCTAGGGCCCCATTTCACAACAAGGGATTCACATCCGGACGTCTGTAGCACAGTGGACTCCCTCGGCTCTAAATCCTCCCGGATAATCACTGCTACCCCACCGCCCCTTCCCCGGGCCCGGGGCTGGTGAAATGCTTGGTAACCTGGTGGGCACATTTCCACGAGGGGTAACCCTCCCTCGTGGCCCAACCAGGTTTCCGTTATTCCCGCGAGGTCCGGCTCCCCCTCCAAAATCAGATCGTGAATGAGGGGGGCCTTATTGACAACGGACCTCGCATTGCATAACAGCAGCCTCAGGCCCTGGGCCTGCAGATCCTGACCACCTAGAACGCGGGGGTTGGTACAAGCGACCGGGTGTAACCAGCACCCACGGTCTCCCAACCGACTACGGATTGTTAATCTGTCCTCGTATCTGCCCCTCCCTACGACTGTTGGGATCAAGAAGCCCTGTATGGGAATGATATCCTCTCCCCCCTCCTCCTCTCTGCTCCTTCTGCTCAAGACCACGCCTGGTGACCTGGCTCCGTCATCGCTCCTGATCTGGCCCACCCCCCCAACCCCTGAACCCCTAAAAGAATTTAAAAAACATTTCACTAAAAACCCCCTAAGTCTCCGCTTCCTCCACCTCTCGGGATTCATAAATCCGTCATCAAGGTGGGCCCTAGAAAGGGCGGAGGGCCACACCTGCGAGAGGGGGGATTCCCACAGTAGGATAAGGTCTAGCCTGGAATACATATGCTGTTAAAAGTTCATTAGGGCCTAGGCTCTGTGCTGCAGATGGTATGATCGTATGCCATAGTCCAGTAAAATTGTAAAAGCCGGGTATCAATGTAAAAAGTCGTCCAGTCCAAGATGAGGGGGGGGGGGTAATGATGATAATAAGATGGTCAAGTGCCAGTCACTGAGTGGGGGCTAGTAGGTGGTCAGTGGTGGATGGCGAGGGGTAGATGGATTTTTGCTTGATAATGGGGAGGGGCAGATGGTCAGTCAGATGAAAATAGGGCGGTAGAAACCTCCAGGGCGCGCACGGATGAAAAGCAGGGGCAGCTGTTAGTCCAAAAGTCAGCAGGGGAGGGGAATAAACGGAACAGTCAAGGAGGTGGCTGGCAGGGGAAGAAACTCTCCTGCCAAGACTGATGTTAAACCTCCTGCCAGTTCCCAACAAGCCTGCCAGTTCCCAGCAAGCCTCCCCCCCCGGCCTCCAGGCGGCCTCCTGAAACGCTGCCCTTCTCCTACCGGCCTTCGGCATTCAGGTCTTGCCTAGGCCTGCATCCATGTTCTAAGCACTCCAGCCAAACCATTACAAGCCCCAACACCGCTCCTACCGGCCTCCAGTCCTTCCTGCTCCAATCCTATCCAATCCTATCGACCTCCAGTCCTTCCCAACTCGACCTCCAGCATCTCCCACATCTCTCCAGTCTGCTGTAGGCCAGGGGGATTTGGCGTTCGGCTTTTCAAGCCGCCGCCGCCGCCGCTTGGATCGCCGCCGCCCCAGGGACGGCATTTCAATTCACCGCCGCCCCAGGGCTCGCTCCAAGCCACAAGCCTCCAAAAGCTTCCAAAAGCGACAATAGCACACCCCCGCACGCTCCAGATGCCGTTTCTTCGCCTTTTGCCATTCTCCCGAGCTCCTCCGTACCTCTCCGCTCCCAGAACGGCGAATTCAACTCCTCCAACTCAAACAGCGTTCCTGGGCGGCGTCTCTCATCGGCAGCTCCCCGGTCCGCTCTCCGAGCTATTTCCAGATCTTCACGCCACCCTGGGAGACCCCCCTTGGGTCATAGAAAAACCCAGGGTGGCTGTTTATTGGACACCTGGCCCCCATGGTGTAAAAGGGGGGCCGGCAGCACCCCTGCTCCCTTAAAAGAGCTCGCGGGTCTAAGGAGCTCCCAGGCAGACCGCCATTGCTCCAGGAAGCTCCTCCTCTGCAACATGCAAACAAAAGCAAATAAAACACTCCCAGGAGCAAAACAAATCAAAGTTTAATTTGTGTGCATTGTTCAATGGACGGTTGAATTGGCCACACGCCCACCTAGCCACATGACATAGCCATGCCCACCCAGTCACATGATCACCTAGCTGTGCCCACCCAGCCAGCCTGGCCCCCCAACAGTCTGAGGGACCATGCATTGGCCCCCTATTTACAAAGTTGAGGACCCCTGCCTTAGTCCTTCTTTCCACTAGATTACCCAATTCCTGAAATCATTCTTCATATGTTTCAGCCTCCACTCCCTATTTGTTCTTGTTGCTCTTCTCTGCACTCTTTCTGGAATCTCAACATCTTTTTAATATTGTGATGACCCAAACTGGATGCCGTATTGCAAGTGTGGCTTTACCAAGGCCTTAGAAAGCAGTACTAACACTTCACGTGATCTTGCTTCTATCCTTTTGTCAATGCAGCCTAGGACTCCATTGGCTTTTTCAGCTGCTGCGTACACAATCCAGCACCATGGTCGACTGTTTTCCTCCCCACCCAGCTGAAACCTTTTCCTCCATTTCAATATGTCCAGTTCCTTAATTGTTCCCCACTATCCCTTTACCAAATAAAAAAAGCCTTTTTATTCTTGGAGCAAATGAAACGTTCAAAAGCAGCATAAAAGTCTTATCTTCCACCAGCACAAACATTTTGTTAAAATATTAATGATTGGGAGAGGCATGGGAACAAGGTCAGCCAATGAATAGGCATAGCAACTAAGTCAGCCAATGGGAGCTTAAACAGATCTGATCTGTGCAGAGAATTGGAACAGAAACTTAAGCAGTCTGCTGCTCTGAGAAGTAAACCAGCAGTCTGTCTGGGCTTGCCTGCTGAAATGAAAGTAACTGCTTGTGTTTGCCTGTAACTCTCTTGCCTTGTGTCTACTTAGAAGAACCACCTGTTGGCATTATAAATTTATTCATCTTTCTTATGTATATAAAGAAGTTAATGAATCCTGCTGCATCACACATGTGTGTGCTTCTGGATTTGGATTTATGCAACAAACTCTGACACATTTCTAGACTGGAAGGCATTGGAACATACTCTGAAAATATCCTGGAAGCACATTTTCAAATATTTAAAGTAGGCAGAGATACAAGTAGACCTCAGTTTACAGCATTCATGATCATTACAGTAACAAGTCATGACAGTCGTAAAGCAGGTCGGTCATGTGATTCCTATTATTTTTTTGCAGCTGTCATTAAGCAAATGCCATGGTCATGAAGCAACAAACATATTTGCTATGGGCTAGCTTTGCTGAAAAACGAAAATAAGTGCTGGTTTTCAGCAGAATTGTTGCAAAATGTGTTGCAAAATGTGTTCACAAGACCATGGGGCATTAGAAATTGGGATGGGATCGTTTGTTCTAGCCAATTCACCATGGCCAACTGATCATGGGACAACTTGCTGCAGGGCAATTCAACAATTCAATTTCATTATTTAAAATAATTAAAATATTATTTTAATTTTTGTCATTCGCAGTTCACTTTATCCCTCCTTTGGCATCCTTTTAAAATTATCTTACTCCACTCTTTCTTCGATATTAGTATAACTTTTGTTACACAATGAGTTGTCCCTCAGCGCGTTGGTCGTAGCAAGTTGATTGCGGTCAGTTGGCCCTAGTGAGTTGGCCATGTTGAGTTGTTGTACAGCCACTACAAATAGTCACAAATGCAGTCCATTGATGAGTGCCCTAAGTATGATCACAAATACCTCTGACATAGGTCTGTTGCATCTTCAAATGGTTACTAAGGGGCCCATCATAAGTTGAGGACTCCTTTGATTCTGTGGCCAAGTCTACATTTGAACAGTGGGAAGCAGATTTACACTCTTTATGGGTATCTTTAAAGAGCCGTGGTGATGCAGGGGTTAGAATGCAGTATTGCAGGCTAACCTCACTGCTCACTGCCAGGAGTTCAATTCTGGCCGGCTCAAGTTTGACTCATCCTTCCATCCTTCCGAGGTTGGTAAAATGAGGACCCAGATTGTTTCTGACTCTGTAAACCACTTAGAGAATGCTGTAAAGCACCGTGAAACAGTATAGTTCGATTCTACTGTATTTTGTTCTGTTGTGTTGCATTGCATTGCGTTGCGTTCCATTCTATTCCATTCCCATGGTGGCGCAGTGGTTAGAATGCAGAAGACTGCCTTGTTAACACCTATAACTTTGTAGAAGTTGATGGGGCCCTGTAGATGAAGATCCTGGCTAATCACAGTGTGTTGTGGACCACTAGTGGCCAGCAAAACTGGCAGCAGATTCGGACAGTGAGGAGGTTGGGGAGGAACATGGACCAGTCCTGGAGTCTGGGGAAGGCTCTGATGAGGGCTCTGTGTCGAAAGGAGAGAGGGAGCCAGGGCTGTCTGGCAATTATCAGCTGCCTTCGGAGTCGGACATCATTGGGGCAGAAGAACAGCTGGAGCCTGTTCCCAATGTGTGCACACGAAGAGTTGTCAGACAAAGGGAACAGCTAAAGAGGAGGGGTCGACTTGGGAGTAAGGCCACAAGTGGACGATGAATGGCCCCTCCCAGAGGAAATAAAAGAGGAGCGAAAGGGGAGTGGAGTTTGCAGGAGACAATTAGTTCATTCCTGCATTCTTGCCAAGTATTGCAAGTCTGAAAGATATCCGATTGGCCGCTCTCCAAGCCTGATAAAGGTCAGTAATTGTGAACTATCTTGAAAGGTCTTGGGAGAGGAAAGACTTTGCTGGAGAGGAACTCACTGTAAATTAAATAAAAGGGGTTTATTGGGACGAGGACTCGGCTTTGTGCTGCTCGGGAAGCCTAGGTCAGAACACAGTGGCCCAATATTAAAAGAAAGATATTTGCCAGGGACAAGGAGACCTATTTGGAGATGTCAGAATAAGACCTAGGCTTGGCCAACAGGGAGAAAATTAGGACCTACAAACCCTTTTATTGAGAGTGCAGAGAAGAGCATCAAAGGGACTGGAGGTTACATTAAATGATGAATGGTTGAGGGATCTAGGCATGTCTAATGTATCGAAGAGAAGGATTAGGGGGGACATATTGGCAGTCTTCCACTACTGGTAGTCCTTGACTTACAACCACAATTGAGCCCAAAATTTCCATTTCTGGGCCCGAACGGTTGTTAAGTGAGTTTTGCCCCCCATGTGCGACCTTTCTTGCCACTGTTGTTAAGTGAATCACTGCAGTGGATAAATTATGAGTCGATTGCTAAGAGAACCCAGCTTCCCCATGGACTTTGCTTGTCAGAAGGTCGCCAGGGGGAATATATGATCCCAGGATACCGCAATGGTCACAAATATGAGTCAATTGCCAAGCATCTGAATTTTGATCATGCTCCAACAATCATAAGTGTGAAATGACATCCCCAGTAGATGTCAAGGTAATCTCCACCCAGAAATATGGATCGTAAGTCACTTTTTTTCAGTTCTGTTGTAACTTTGTTGTCACTCAAGGAATGGTTGTAAGTTGAGAGCTACCTCTACTTGATGGGCTGTCCCAGAGAAAAGCGGTTTGACAAGAGGATTAAGACAAGGAGTAACAGGTGGAAGCGTATCAAAGAGAAATCCAACCTAGAAATAAGGAGAAATTTCCTTTTTTAAAAAAATTAAAGTTTTTTTTATTGTTTTAATTAAACACACACACACACACACAAAACCATTCTTTATTACATCTTCCAGAAAGCATGTCGATTGGTTACAAATAAATTTCGTGCGTTACTACCACAATCATTCTTTATACTTCATTCATATTGGATTATATATTTTAAATGAAAAATCTTTATATACCATCAATGTACCATCACTCTCATTTAACTATATTTGTTTAAACGTGCTTTTATCTAGAATCATTTGTATTTAAGGACACAACCACATACTGGCATTCGTTAGCTATTTCTATAAATTTCAGGCTTATATCCAATTGCTTAAGGAGAAATTTCCTGATGGTGAGAACAATTAATTGGTGGAATTGCTTGGCTCTAGAGATTGTGGGTGCTTCATCACTGGAGGTTTTCAAGAAGAGACTCGACAACAGGGGGTTGGACTAGAAGACCTCCAAGGTCCCTCCAAGGTCCCTTCCAATCCTATTATTCTGTGCTCTATTCCTCCAGGAATCTACGAGGGGTCCAGATTTCCACTGAAGGTGCTTCTTAGGTTTCATTGTCTTGTCACTTAAAAGAAAGCTCTGCATGGTTAAAGCGAAATTCAGAAAATGGCAATAGAGGTTCAAAGTGATTTTTAATTTTAAAAAAATAGCCAGGGTTGTGCTTGCATTTCCCATGCATTTATTCCATTTTAAAAAAATACATATTTCAAATTTGTCATGAGCATAAGGAATTATTAAATAAGTGCCAAAGTTATTTTTTTCTCCATTCTAAAACGCAACCCTAGAGATTACATGTGCTTATGTGCTTTCTTTTTCACTACCGTTTCTGCAGCACATTTGTCTCTTTAAATTGGTCACCATACTACAAAAAAGATGTTTGGAGGTTGGAAAAAGTTCAGAGAAGAGCAATTAAGATGATCAAAGGCCTGGAAACTAAAATATATGAAAAACATGTGCAGGTTTTGGGTCTGGCTAGTCTAAAGAAAAGAAGAATTAGAGGGGACATGATAGCTGTGTTTCAGTATTTGAGGGGCTGCCACAAAGAATAGGGGGGCAAATTATTTTCCAAATTACCAGAGGGCAGGACAAAAAAATGGTTGGAAACTAATCAAAGAGAGAAGCAACCTGGTATTAAGGAGAAACTTCCTAACAGGGAGAACAGCTTAACAGTGGAACAGTTTTCCTCCAGAAATTGTGGGTGCTTCATCACTGGAGGTTTTCAAGAAGAGACTAGACAGTCATTTATATGAAATGGTGTAGGGTCTCCTGCTTGAGAAGGGGGCTGGACTAGAAGACCTCCAAGGTCCCTTCCAGCTCTAGTCTATTCTGAATGGAGGTGTAGGAGGGGGCAGGTTAGTGGAAAACAATGTTAAATTCTAACATCGACCAGTAGATGGCGGTAAGGTATAATAAAACCATTAATTTGCTCGGCAAGAAAAAAAAGAACGAGAGAATTTTATCACTTGTTCACATGCTGGAAAAAAAGTAGCAAATTACGTTATTGTTTATACACTTGATGGTGATGCCCCAAACCTCTTGAAGATAGGGTGGGGATGGGAATAATAGAATCTTCTTTAAGACCAGGGTTTAAGACCAGTAAATATAGCACTGAAAATAAGCGAAACAGAAATTCAGTTTCCTTATTCGTTTAAAAATAAATAAAGTAAGATATATCTCAGAAAACACACATGAAAGAATCGTATTTCCGTTAAATTGATGAAAGAAAGAAGGATAGAGAAAGAATAAAGAATGAAGGAATGAAGGAATGAAGAAAAGAGGAAGAAGAAAGAAAAAGAAAGAAAGATAAAAAGAAAGAAAGAAAATGTCTCTTAGAAAGTCCTCAGCAGTATCTGTATGAATATAGACTGGGATAGAAGTGGGAAAGTAACTAATTGAAGGAGGTATCTTAATGACAGATATTTATAGAACCCTCCAGAAATGGTAAATGCAGGAAGTTGGTTTTGCCAGATTATTTACATATAAATAATCTGGCAAAACCAATATAATTTAATTATTTAAATTAGTTAAACAAACAAACAATAAATACATGCAAACATAAAGTTGAGGAGAGCTATCATATCTGGACTCCAGTTTTCCGGATGACCTAAAGTTTAAGCAAAGAAGGTATTTTTTCCCTATATCTGTCTGTAGGCATCAGATATTTATTTCATTTTTGATGCTCACCTCTATAGCTGCTGTTTATATAGAAAAGAATTTCTTTCTTAACAGAGAAACAATGACTATTTCACTTGTGTTTTATAATAATGATCCTCCAAGGTTTCTTGAATTATTAACAAAATGCAATGATGTTTAATGTATAACATTTTAGGTACCACCAAATGTTGGAGATGGAGGTAAAACATTTGAAAATGAGGCTGAGGTTGAAGTTACTAAAAACAAGTTGCAAGTTGGTATTTAGCCTCGATGGAAGTCAAATTGTCTGGAATCTAGTCTACGAGGTTTTGGGGCACCGAAGGGGAAATGCATGTATTGCACCATTTTGGCTACAATTATGAAAATAGTTTGAGTCCTGGACTAATCTAAAAACTGAGTTCCATATGATTTTCAACATACAAAGCAAAATTTCAGCTTTGGAAAGTTGCTTGTTGCTTGTTTAAAGGCCTTCCTTCCTTCCTTCCTTCCGTCCTTTCCTCCCTCCCTCCCTTCCTCCCTCCCCCTCCCTTACTTTCTCCCTTCATCTCTTTCCTCCTCCTTTCTTCCTTCCTTTCTTTCCTCCTGCTCCTCCTCCCCTTTCATCCTTCCCTCCTCTCTTCTCCTCCCTTCCTCCCTCCCTCCCTCCCTTCCTTCCTTCCTTCCTTCCTTCCTTCCTTCCTTCCTTCCTTCCTTCCTTCCTTCTTCCCTTCCTCCTTCCCTTCCTTCCTTCCATAAAAACAATCTGCTTGCTATTTATTTTTCTCCTTCCCTTCGGGACATATATAGCAGAAACAAATGGAGGAATGACCCCTTTCTCCATGGGACAAACCCACAATTGCCAGATGAATGAGGTCAAGCTGCCCCTTATGCTGAGTGGGTGGCATGCAGCTGACCCCCTCTCCCCCTCCTCCCTTGTTTTACTCTCAAGTAAGCAACTGCCATCCCTTCCCCAAAACATGGCTCAGGACCAACACGCTGTGTTTAAATCTCCCTTCCCCAGCTGCTTCCTTTGGGGAATCTTCCTTTGTATGGGGGGGCCTTAAAAAATACAGAAAAGAGGGCTTCTATTAATACCAGTAGAGATTTCCCTTTTGATTCCTGTGCTGGAGGAGACAACAGCAGAAAAAAGATTTAAACCTCCTTGTCTGAAGTGTAGCAGCATTAAAGTGGAATGGGACTATGTACTTTACTTTAGTGTTTAAAAAAAAACGGCACAAAGAGAATCTCAGTCATATACAATCTTATTTCACATAAATTAAGGTTTATGCTAGAAGAAGATACATGATCCAGCATCCTCTGGAAAGCCTGCTTTTAATGGGGCTACGAAGGAAAGCCACAAAAGGAGAGAAGAGAGAAAATGCTACATCTCTGGGTCTCGTGTGGCTTAGCCAAAATAAGTCTTTATACCGTACACAAAGCAGTGTGCGTTGCTATTATGGCGTGCGTCTTAACGTGCACAGAAATGGCGGAGGAGAATTGGAAATCCTTGAGCTTGAATATACACTATGGGGTCTGCTTTAAAAGGACCGCAGTGTTGGTTTTAGGAAAATAGTCAAGAAGGCCCTTTAAAAATAAAATTAAAACGATGCCACTCATTCTATAAAAGAAACAAAATGCAAGAATGACTCAGATCTCAAATCTCGTTAAGAAACAGAACTGGGGTGGGAGGGAGGGGAGAAGTCACATTCTCCCCCCATTATTCTTCTCTGGCCAATTGGCTCGGTGATGCCTCACAAAGAGGAAAGGGGGGGGGAGAGACCAAATGGCAGGACTGACCCACCGAAGGGCGCCAGGGCCTCAGGGTTGCAATCTGGCGACTTGGTGCCCCAGACCATTTTCCCGCCGCACTCCGTCATTACATGAATTGAGGCCCCCATTCTTCTGTAGACCAACTGGAAATTTTAAAAAGTTCAAGCAGATAAAAGATTACTTGAACTGAAAATGCCT
This sequence comes from Natrix helvetica, assembly GCF_964273705.1. NCBI lineage: Eukaryota > Metazoa > Chordata > Lepidosauria > Squamata > Natricidae > Natrix > Natrix helvetica. Next base: position 4,865,126 of record NC_138556.1, read on the forward strand.
GGAAATAAGATGAGACGGTGAATACCACTGTTATATTTAAGATCTCATGAGAATCATAACTATAGCAACCATATTAAAGCTACACTCTTGCTGTTATGGGAGAATAGATAGATATAGATAGACAGATGATAGGCAGAAAGATAGATTGATATAGAGATAGACAGATATAGAGATAGATAATAGATAATAGAAAGATAGGTATAGAGATATAGATGATAGATTATATATATAGTGTATAAACACCCACCCACACACACAGAATATGTGTAACTGTGTATAATTAGTTTGCCTCTCGCTTGTACGTGGGTGTTCTGCTGTCTACCTTTATTTGTCTTAGAAGAACTTTGGATGTCGAGATAACTAGGAAAGTTCTGGGCTGCTGTGAATGTGTTCAGAGAATGACAAAGTTGTATCATGCTAGAGGCTGAAGAGTTTTGTTCTGTCCTATTTGGTGGGGGTGGGGTAGAGAGAGATCTACTTACTCTTGTAAAGCAACCGCAGCAATGTGGGTGCTTTTTAAATCACCCAAAGGAGATCCACTCCTGACCCAGATTACACATTTCAAATCACAGTAAGAAAAGGCCATCCTTTGTCTGACCCTTTGGAGTGGATGATTTGGAACCTCTGTCCCTCTCTCTCTCCATCCATCTATCTACCATGTCTTTAGCATTCTATCTACTCTCTCTCTCTCTCTCTCTCTCTCTCTCTCTCATCACTATCAACTTTCTTGCATGATTTTCTATCATCTCTATATTTCTATGTCTCTCTGTCTCTGTCTGTCTGTCCCTCCCTCTCTGTGTCTCTTCATTATCTAGCTGTCTATATTTCTTTCTTTCTTTCTTTCTTTCTTTCTTTCTTTCTATCTATCTATCTATCTATCTATCTATCTATCTATCTATCTATCTATCTATCTATCTATCTATCTATCTATCTATCTAGTTATCTGTCTGTCTGTCTGTCTGTCTGTCTGCCTGCCTGCCTGCCTGCCTGCCTGCCTGCCTATCTATCTATCTATCTATCTATCTATCTATCTATCTATCTATCTATCTATCTATCTATCTATCATCTATCTATCTATCTACCTATCTACCTACCTACCTACCTACCTACCTACCTAGCTCTATCTATCTATCTGTCTACCTACCTACCTGCCTGTCCACCTATCTACCTGCCTGTCCACCTGCCTGCCTGCCTGCCTGCCTGCCTGCCTGCCTGCCTCTATCTATCTATCTATCTATCTATCTATCTATCTATCTATCTATCTATCTATCTATCTATCTATCTATCTATCTATCTATCTATCTATCTATCTATCTATCTAGTTATCTATCTATCTAATTATCTAGATGTCTGTCTGTCTACCTACCTACGGAAATTTTGAGTAGTTTGGAGAACTAGCAAATACGACCTCTGGTTGGCCCTAGAGTGGGGTGGAATGGAGATTTTGCAATATCCTTCCCCTGCCATGTCTACCAAAGCACACCCACAGAACCGGTAGCAAAAAAAAAAAAAAAAAAAAAAAAGAATTTCACCACTGACTTGATGCATTTTTATAGGAGGCTGGTATTTTGTACAGAGGAAAAATGTCTCCTTTTATGCCGTTGGAGTTTTCTTTTTTGAAAAGAAAGGCACTAGCAATGGGGTGGGGGGGGGAAGTACTTTTTTTTTTGAAGAAAGTGTGAATAATGCAAAAGGTTTTCCAATTAGAGGTTATCTAATTCAGTAGCCATGCAGCACAGTCAAATGGCTTCCCAATTCACGTGACCTCAGTGTGTGTTTAAAATGTGATTTGTTTTTCATGCGTCCGGAAACAACCATGATTATTTTTGCTGGTTGCAGTAGGATTTTCTACTTCCCAGCTTCTGTCTCCGTCTTGCTCTCAAGTAATGGTGGGAGGTTGGCCTACGTTCAGCAGGTCAGCTTAAAACTAGCTAGACCCAAATAGCATTCAAGGAAAGCTGCAATGATCATTTCAACCCTCCCCATGACAAAGCGTACAATAGCCTGACCGATTTGAAAAGAGACTGCTAAGATACATCTGAAGACATTGCTTTTTATAATAACAATAAAAAAGCCTTTCTAACTTCTCAGTACTTGACAAAAGGATTCTTCTGCTTTAAAGCAAAAAACAATAATAATAATATTCCACTGGGAATTAAATGCTGCCCCTTATTTTTCAGTGTTCTGACTTCCAACACGTACCAACTGAGAAAAGTTACGTTAGGATGGGAAGGGGGACAGAGTTAGAGGAGATGGTGCAACTGATCATTTTTATTTTAAAAAAAAAAGAATTTATCTAGTTTTGCTTGTACTTGGAAACCGCTTTTGGGCTTTTTGCTTGGAACTAATGAAACAATGAAAACTTGATTTTAGGATTTGACAGAAGGATTTTGTTATTGTAGAAATGGTTTGAAATGGTAAAGCAACAAGTTGAGATTTTTTAATTTATTTTTAATTTATTTATTATTAGTATGTATATTATTATATACATACACAGATACACATGCAAGTGTGCGTGTGTGTGTGTGTGTGTGTGATGTGTCAACCTGTTGCTTTCCATTTCAAGCCGTTTCTACAATAACAAAATCGTTCTAATTGTCAACATATATTACTGCTTTGAAAAATGTCATCCTGACTTTTTTCCCCGCTTTCGTGATACTTTTCCTCCTCTTTCTCTTAGTTTTCTAACTTTTATTTTTTTTCCTGTATTTTTGTATTATGATGATCTTTAATAACATGTATTAAAAAGAGAAAAAAAATAAGTTGGAATATAAATCTCTGAGTCGGGATGATCAGTTCTGTTTGTTCCAAGTGATATTGGTTTCATATCGGATCATTCATAAATCTGCCCCATCCTCTTTAACACTTTTTAATATTGATGGCAGTTTTCCCCTTTAAAAAAACTATAAAAGTGTGCAATTTAGTCTGTAGCATCATTGCGGCATTTTTCTCTCATTTTTAGACATTATTTTTTCTAATAAAATTTTAATATATTTTTTATATTTCCAAAGTTAAAATACAAAATAAAATAAAATAAAAAAGAGTACACAACAAAGACAAAAATAGGGTATATAACAGAATGGCTAACATACACATTAAATATCCCCCTGGTTGAATTCTGATAAATATGTTTCAACAATATTAAATATCCCCCCCCCAAAAAAACCCACATTTTTTGACCCTCTTTGTCCCTATTTTCAAAATTACTATATAATTTAAAAAATATCACATGTATATAAATCTATTATCAATCAACCGATTTGACCTACCATCTACCTACTGTATAGTTATAAAAATCAGTTAATAGACATTTCCAAACGTTTTTCAGTTTAAGAATGCACTGTTAAATCCACTTTGCCCTCAAAGAAACTCTTAGAGAATCATGTAGTATTGTATCACAAAATTTAGAGAGACACAACATCTAAATGTGACAATGTTCTTTCAAATGGGTTAATTAAAAAAAGGAGGGAAAAAAAGACTCATTTGTTCTCTAAATGTACAGAATGTATTCTTCAACCAGTAGAACTTCTAAATAGATTTCCTCTGTACAAGCTTGACTGATTTCGTTGCTGTTACTTACAGTGTAATAACATGGGGAAGACTGTCGATTCATGGATTGATCCTTATCCTTTAAAACACGGGACTTTCCAAGGAAAGACATTTTTTTAAAAAACAATATTTTTTCTTTCCTCCTCCTCTCTCTCTCTCTCTCTCTCTCTCTCTCTCTCTCTCTCTCTCTCTCTCTCTCTCTCTTAAAAAAAATCTAATCAAGATGTCTCGGGAATGATGACATCCTGTTTCAAAATTGCAAATCTTGCTTGGGGTTTAAAGCTTAAGAGAGACATTTCATGTCAGACTCAAATAATGCCGAACATTTCAGCAGGTATCAACAAAGGACCGGCTATCGAGGGAGAAAGGATAAAAGCGCCATCCCATTGAGCTGAAGTATTGCAAAGCATTTCACACTGCTTAGAAGATGGTTCACTCAGCAGATCCTCTGAAGGGCTGGCGTGTCAAGATGAGTTCAGGACCAGCGGCCTGCTGACTTTTGCCCATCGTGCTTTAATCCCTTGACTGCCTAAAAGCTACAAACCCGCTTTCTCTCTCTAAAAGCAGCGACAATAAAATGAAATGCCTCTATATGCTTTATCTCTTGCATTAGAATGTAGGCACTGCTGCAAATCAACTCATTTCCTTTTTAAAATTAATGCTTTCTCATGGCTGAACTCAAAGCAATGCAATCCTAAACTGCATTATCAGAGGGATACAATCAAGATCAAGGGAGGTACTAATGCCACTCTATAAAGCCCTAATAAGACCACACCTAGAATCCTGCATCCAGTTTTGGTCACCACACTATAAAAAAGATTTTGAGACTCCAGAAAGAGTGCAGAGAAGAGCAACCAGGGTGATTAGGGGGCTGGAGCTGAAACATACGATGAACGGTTGCAGGAACTGGGCATGGCTAGTCTAGTAAAGAGAAGGACCAGGGGAGACAGGATAGCAGTCTTCCAATATTTGAGGGGCTGCCACAGAGAGGAGGGGATCAGGCTTATTTTCCAAAGCATCAGAAGGCTGGACAAGGAACAATGGATGGAAATTGTTCAAGGAGAGATTCAACCTGGAAATAAGGAGAATTTTTCTGACAGTTCAGAAGTTCTGGGAAGCTTCATCACTGGAGGCTTTCAAGAAGAGATTGGACTGTCCTTTGTTAGAAATGGTGTAGAAATGGATGACCTCCAAGGTGCCTTCCAACTCATTGTATTCCTATTCCTATTCCTATTCCTATTCCTATTCCTATTCCTATTCCTATCCTATCCTATTCCTATTCCTATTCCTATCCTACCCTACCCTACCCTACTCTACCCTACTGTACTCTGCTCTACTCTACTCTGAAGAATATTCTAAATTCTTCCTGAGACCTAGGCAAGGTTAAGTCCAAGATGCTTTCTCAAAGTGCATGTCTCCCTTGGGCTTGAAATTCTTTTATCTGACTGTTACTTTTCTAAAAACCAAAGTGGGACGGCTGATTGTTATCTTGATCATGGCTTTCTTCTCCTGTTCCTCAAATTATTTTTTTCTTTTATTCCAATTTCAGAGCCTTTCATTGGTCAGAAAAGGAAATGCTTGGCTCATTTATATGCACTTGGCTAAAAGTATGCATGTATCAATTTTATTAAATGTGGAAGTCCACCTGCTTCACAAATAATAGCAGCTAGACCACGAGTAACCATCACAATTGAGCCCAAAGGTTATGTTGCTAAGTGAAACAAGTATTGGAAGACGGCTATCCTGTCTCCCCTGATCCTTCTCTTCACCAGACTAGCCATGCCCAGTTCCTGCAACTGTTCATCCTACGTTTTAGGCTCCAGTCCCCTGATAATGTAGTAGATCAGATTAGAAAATTAGCACCAAACATCCTTTTTTTTTAAAGCACCCACAACTTCTTGAAGGCAAACTATTCCATTGATTAATTGTTCTCACTGATAGGAAATTTATCCTTAGTTCTAGGTTGGATCACTCTTTGACAATCTTCCACCCATTATTTGTTGTCTGCCTTCAGGAGCTTTGGAGAAAAGGTCAACTCTCTTTTCTCTGTGACAGCCCCTCAAATACTTGAAGAGCATCCTTCCATGTCCAAATTCCTCTTCTAATTAATCATAAAGAGGAGATTTTTATCAAACAAACGAGATGAAATCCCCCTGTAAACACACACCCCTTTTCTCGTGCAAGGGAACAGAGGGACATAATGTTGAGGCTCAGCAGGAATATAAAAGCATTGCCAGGCTAATATTTTAGTGTTGAAAAGAGAAGGACCCGAGGTTACTCTCAGCTGAATGAATGAAAACAATGCTGAGAGAGAGGGGGGGGGGGAGGGAGGGAGGGAGGGAGTACAAGAAAGAGAGAAGAGGGAGAGAATAAGAGAAAAAGAAAGAGAGAGAATGAGAGAACAAGAAAGAGAGAATGAGAGCAATAAAGAGAGAGAGAATGAGGGAACAAGAAAGAGAGAATGAGAGAGCAATAAAGAGAGCAAGAATGAGGGAATAAGAAAGAGAGAGAGAGAATGAGAGAACAAGAGAGAAAGAGAGAGAGAATGAGAGAACAAGAAGAGAGGGAGAATGAGGGAACAAGAGAGAAAGAGAGAGAATGAGAGAACAAGAAAGAGAGAGAGAATGAGAGAACAATAAAGAGAGAGCAAGAATGAGGGAATAAGAAAGAGAGAGAATGAGAGAGCAATAAAGAGAGCAAGAATGAGGGAATAAGAAAGAGAGGGAGAATGAGGGAACAAGAGAGAAAGAGAGAATGAGAGAACAATAAAGAGAGAGAGAATGAGAGAACAATAAAGAGAGAGCGAGAATGAGGGAATAAGAAAGAGAGAGAGAATGAGAGAACAAGAGAGAAAGAGAGAAATAATGAGTGAACAAGAAAGAGAGAGAGTGAGTGAAAAAGAGAGAGAGAAAAGAGAGAATGAGAGAACAAGAAAGTTAGATAGATAGAGAAAATGAGAGAACGAGAAAGAGAGAGAGAGAGAAAGAGACAGTGCACATTTGTAAGAATACATTAGTGAGAAGATCCTCATCTGTGCATTTTTTCACAACCCTGGCAAGGACAATGTGCCTAAAAGGGACATCTGTGGGTGCATTTGAGGATCTTGATCTTGCCCAGAGCTTTGGCCTTGCATGTTGCTTTTCAGCCAAAGAGAGAGAATGTCAGAGAGAGGGAGAGATTTGATGCTGCCTTTTGTCGTAGTAACGCCAAGGCCTCCTGTGATACAGGAGAGACGTTCGGCTTCAAAGGCTCCATCCTCTTGTGCCGTGCCTTCTCCCTTTCAAGTTGTTGCTTTGCCGCAGGCTTTTGTTTAAAGCAGAGATGTGGGCCTCCTTTGCGCCTTCCTGGAGCAAGTGGTAATCAACCCGGCGAGATCAACTGTTGAATCGGCGTGCATGCCCAAGTGCATGCGCGAGTGTGCCCTTTCATACCTATAGATATTAAAAAGTCTAATTATACTGGTGGAAGACGATTATGACTTTCCCCTGTGAGCCTGCTAGGTAAACAAGGCTGAATTTTGTGTTGGTGGGGTGCCGGTATTTACACACCAGCTATATTAATTACAGTTAAGCTCATTTAAAGTTTGTTATTAATTCCCTTTCTATTGCTAGGGTCATGAGGATTACTTCCCAGCCTCCTCTATATGAAATGGTCTTAATTACAGAAAATGTACAGTTGCCATCAGCCGGGCAGGGAGGGGAGGCTAGAACTGGGAGAGCCTGGTCAAATCGGGAAGGGGAGGGGGACTTTCCTTTCCTCCATTTGTTTTGTTTATCCCATATAAATGTGAAGATAAGAAGGCAAAAGAAAAGAATGTGTGCATTTGTGTGTGTGTGACACACATACCGAGACAGAGAAAGAAAGAGAGAGAGAGAGACAGAGAGAAAAAGAGAGAGAGAGATAGAGAGAGAAAGACAAACAGAGAGAAAGAGAGACAGAGACAGAGAGAAAGAGAGACAGGGAAGAAAGAGAGAAAAAGAGGAAGAGAGAGCGAGGGAGGGAGGGAGGGAGGGAGGGAGATGGCAGGAAGCCATGGAGATTCGGCAGACGGTTGGATATGAAGACCTCCAAGGTCCCTTCCAGCTCTAGGAGTCTCTGATTCTATTAAAAACAATGATTAAAATGTCAGTAGTAGAAGAAGGAGCAGGAGTGATGGCTTAGCAGTTAAATATGTTGAGCTTGTCAGTTGGAAAGCTAACAGCTCGGGTTTGAGATCCGGGTGCCACATAATAGGGTGAGTTCTCTTTCCTTGCTCCAGCTCCTTTCCACCGAGCAGTTCGAAAGCATTCAAATGCAAGTAGATAAAGAGCTACTACTTCAGTGGGAAGTTAACAGTGTTCCATGCACTTTGGCATATAGCAGTGATTGGCCACATGATCAGAGAAATTGTCTTCAGATAATGCAGGCTCCCTTGGCTAAGAAAGGGAGATGAGCACCATTCTTTAGAGTCAGACATGACTGGGTGTTGTGGCCCGCCAGCAGCCAGCAGAGCTGGCAGCAGAGTCAGACAGTGAGGAGGTTGGGGAGGAACATGGGCCAGTCCTGGAGTCTGGGGAAGGCTCTGATGAGGGCTCTGTGTTGGAGGCAGAGATGGAGCCAATGCCGTCTGGCAGTTCTCAGCTGCCTTTGGAGCTAGACAGCAGTGAGGCAGAGGAACAGCTGGAGCCTGTTCCCAGTATGCACATGCACAGATTTGCCAGATGAAGGGAACAGCTAAGAAATCAGGGTCGACTTGGGAGTAAGGCCACAGGTAGATGGTGAATGGCCCCTCCCATAGGAAATAAAAGAGGAGCGAAAGGGGAGTGGGCTTTTGCAGGAAACAATTTGTTTGTTTGTTTGTTTGTTCCTTCGTTTCAGGAGTGTGAAGATCTGTCCGTGAATCTCAGAGACTCTGTGCCAAGTCTTTCTTTGCACAGCACTGAGTTTGGAAAATATTTACATGGCAGCTTTCCAAGCTAGATAAGGTCTGTGGTCATAAATTCACCTTTGAAAGACTGTTTACCAGGTCTTTGCTGAATGTGAATGAGAGGAATTCACATTCGTTTAATAAAAGGGGTTTTGTCAGGACCAGGAATCTGTTTCGTGCTATTTGGGGAAGCCTAGGTCAGAACAATAGGCAGGGAAATCTTAACCTTTTACCTTTAGTGGAAGAAGAGGATGACTTAGCTTGGTCTGGAAAAATCTGCCACTCACGGTTGAGCTTCCCTAGGAAGGACATTCCCTAGGCAAATTCCAACATCTGATGAGACTTTCTTCCTAATGTCACTTGGCCACTTGGTGTCTAGACTGGAAGAGGTTCCATGCGGTCACACGGAAATAAATTGGGACATCGGAGTGTCCATCTGGAGAAAAGAACCGAGGGGAAGCATGACGTAAGTGTTTAGGTACATAAAAGCTTTTCCATGACCACAAAAACTAGGACTGGTGGTTATAAGTTGCAGCTGAAATTTCACTCAACTCTAAGGAAAAAGCGTCCTCACACTAAGATCGGTGCAACAATGGAAAAGTCTGTCTTTTGTTGGATTTTCATAGAATAAGCTAGGTAGAAATCACAACCAAGTGAGCTGTTTCTTACTATATTGTAAAATTACATTGACAGAATGTTGCATTTTTATTGTTTTTATATTGGCTTTTATCTTTGTAAGCCGCCCGGACTCACTGAGAGCGAATTGGGCAGCCAGGTCAATTTTGTTCAACAAATAAATAAAAACACTATTCTATAACAAAGCCAAAAGAGGGCGTGGTGGCTAAGTGGTTAAACATGCTGATTTTGTCAGCTGGAAAGCTGCAGTCCAAGTTTGAGACCCGAGCACCATGTGAGCTCCCATTACTTACCCCAGCTCCTAACCCACCTAGCAGTTCAAAAGATGCAAACGAGAGTAGACAAATAGGTATCACTTTGCTGGGAAAATAACAGTGTTCTGTACACCTTGCTGTATAGTCATGCTGGTCACATGACCACAGAAAAGTCTTCGGACAACGCTGGCCACCTTGGCTAAGAAACAGAGGTGAGCATTAAATCAGCTGTGACTGGACAGGAAAAAGCTTTGCCTATCTTTATAACAAAGTCACTGCTTCTAACCCAATGACCAGAATCTTGTTTTTCTTTTTCTTTTTAAAGTATTTTGCACTAGGCATTTCAGTCTAAACCCTTCCTTTTTCTAGATTTATCTTATTCCTGGCAGTCCTCCATATGGCTAAAATAACCCAGTGAGCATTGCAGAAGGACCCCTAACTAGGGGTGGGATTCAAAAATTTTCACTGCTGGTTCTGTGGGTGTGGCTTTGTGGGCGTGGCTTTGTGGGCGTGGCAGGTGAAAGGATACTGCAAAATCCCCATTCCTTCCCCACCCCACTAACCTGCTTTCCAGCTCCGTTCTCCTGTTCAGGGCAATAAAAGAAGATCAGATGGGAGGCTGGGAGGCAGCGGGGGCGTGGCCAGCCTATTTGCTGGTTTTCCGAACTACTCAAAATTTCCGCTACCAGTTCTCCAGAACTGTTCAGAACTGGGTGAATACTACCTCTGCCCCTAACACAGAAAGACCACCTACAAAACTCCCCTAACACAGGTTGTCCTCAGCTTACCTCATGCACACATCTACTGAATCTACTTAGATTTGCTTATGGAAGCATTGCTGTGTAGTGCCTTCAACCCTGGAAATGTTTTCATTTATTTACAATCATTATGCACACTCCTTTACATGGATCAGCTCCTACTGAGTGAGAAGGGCACGGACTTTCTGAGCATGGCTGTTTATTTGCTGTGTGATGCGGAGAAGAAATCGACCCTCTGATTCCACCCTCTGGATGCAAGGCAATTCAGGTGAGAGCAGCAGGCAAAGGCACAGGATCCATTTTTGTCTCCAAGAGACGGAATGACACAATAAGACCAGAATAACAGAATAGTAGAATAAATAAGGGACTATGGAGGTCTTCTAGTCCAATCCCCTTAGAAGAATCATGAAAGTTCAGCAGAAACAACTGGAGAGATGCTGCTGTTTGAGGTGACTGCTTTAATGAATCTAATGGCTAGGCAATAGAGTAGAGTAGAGTAGAGTAGAACAGAATAACAGAGTTGGAAGGGACCTTGGAGGTCTTCTAGTCCAACCCCCTGCTTAGGCAGGAAACCCTACACCATTTCAGACAAATGGTTGTCCAATCTCTTCTTAAAAATTTCCAGTGTTGCAGAATTCACTACTTCTGGAGGCAAGTTGTTCCATTGATTAATTGTTCTAATTGTCAGGAAATTTCTCCTTAGTTCTAAGTTGCTTCTCTCCTTG